>NC_085001.1:27862293-27872293 GCF_963854185.1 Sardina pilchardus
CCTTTGATCTGCCAAGGGTGGCATTGTCGTCCATCTTCCCTGTTGGTTTTAAATTGAGAGCGACCTTAAAGCAAAGCCACCAAAGGACCACAGCTGAGTGGGGGCCGGATCTGGCCCTCATCCGAATCCCTGATCTCGTCCGTAATCCAAATTGAATCCAGATCCGCTCCAGGTTGCTGACTGTGTGTGTGTGTGTGTGTGTTAGTGTGCTTGTGTTTGTGTGGGTGTGCACATGTGTGTGTATGTGTATGTTTGTGTGTGTATGCGTATCCGCTCCAGATTGCTGCCTGTTTGTGTGTGTGTGTGTGTGTGTGTGTGTGTGTGTGTATCCGTTCTGGTGTGTGTGTCTCTACCTTGCCTCTGGCCTGAGACACAAATGAGTCGCAACAGCCTTCAAATTAAAGGTCCCAACTGGCAGGCCTTTTAAGTCACGCCTCTGTGCTCTCCCGGAGTTCCGCCCGGTCCCTCGGCATCAGGATTAAGTGGGAAAGCCGATCCCTTGTTACTGCGCTGCGGGAAAAACAAAATAAAGACGGAATCCCAGGGGAATATGCAGTTCTTTATTTTAATGAAGCTCAGAGCTAATTCTGTGACACATGCGCAAGTAGACTTGTGGTACAAGTCATTCTGATGTGTCTCAACAGGCTGCTGTTTGAAACAATTTTAAACAGGCCTTTTAACAACGGCCCAAAATGGTGAGCTGAAGTACTCTAAGGTATGGGCCACAGCTCAGAGCTGTTGCTCTTTAAGGATGCAGTGTTAGAACAGACACACACACACACACACACACACACACACAGGGTCGGACTGGGAACAAAATTGGGCCCTGGCATTTTTCTCCTGGACCGGCCCACCACTGGACCGACGACCCCCCAATCCCCAATCGCCCCCCCCCCCCACGCGCGCGTGCGCGCGAGCACCAAATAAGGATGTAGGAGGTGGGCGTGGGGGGGAAGTTTGTGAACTGCTGCTATAGTGTATACTGTAGTGTATAGTTCAGGTATTATAGTGTTGGCCACTGTGCACTGGGCATGCCCCCCCGGGAGAAAATTTTTAAAAATAACCCCTTAAATGACGACATCTGATGACTTTTATGAGAATTATTGATAAATTGAGATAGGCCTACATGTTTCAAACATTATAGCATATTACAATATAGTCTATAAGGCCTAAAGAAAACTCATTTATAATGGAGCAAAGCTATAGGCCTACTCTAAACCAGATATGGCTGAAATATATAGGCTATCATGATCATTTTGCCAACAATGATGTAGAACCATGGATTTTCTCAGTTCATGACATGTTTTGTTTGAACTTAAAGCAACATAAAGTTCTAATTTTGACTACATTATTTAGTATAGGCCTACTTGATGATAATATATAGCCTGCCCCCTTACAGTCCTCTAGTCTTGTACAATAGCCTACAGTATAGTGAACCATAGGCCTATTGATATTGAAGCTGATTAAAGAGGTTGCTTGAAGGTTGTTGATATTTATTTAAGTTCCATAGAAAATCAAATTGCACCACTCCCTCTCCTTCCAAAGTAACATGTCCTACACCTCTCCTACAATAAATCGTAGGCCTGTTATACTGTAGGCTACTATGCCAGGATTGTGTAGGCTAGGCATCATAGTTTTACAATTGCGCACACACTGATGGAGAGCTATAGGATTGAAATGCAGACTGTGCCTTTAAATAGGCTACTTTTCCACTAAAAACTTTATCTCAATATTATGTACAAGACTGATGTTTGCCAAGCATGCCAAAGTGTTAATCTCTTAGTAGCCTACTATCATCATACGTTTTCGCATAGTAGCCTACTACTACTATCCCGAAATATGTTTTGAAAGACATGGGGCGCACCGCACGGAGGTGAACGGCTGGACAAACGCGAAATGACAAGGTGCTAAACAATTTAGTATACCTGTAGACAGGCTTTGTGGTTAAAATGATGAAAACCAGTAGGCCTAGGCTAGTCTGGCACAGTTTCAAGCACAGTAGCCTACACTATAGTTTACACGCACAGAAAATAAGTCAATATAGGCTATCAGCATCACAAGATTGCAGTCATTATCGGAAAATCCTGACAAGTCAAACTGGACGCGAACGCGAGCAAAGCCAACAAAAAAACAACAACTTCCTAAATGAAGTATTTTTAAATAAATAATTTGACCTTTACCGTTTCATGGCTTCTGCTAAGAAACAAATAGCCTAGTGCATCACACACATCGAACACCTGCAGAACGCAGATCAACCCGTCTGCTTTCACTTTCAATGAAATCCACTAGATAACGGACAAAGTTTGCAATGAGTGATAGCCTAAGAATGAAAGAAGCACCAACCCCGCCGTAATTGTCAGCGGACTACATAGCAATGATGTTAGGCTACAGCAATTTATACATGACGGGCCGCAAATAAATAACTTAAACATTTTGCCATAAAAAAAAAAAAAGAATCTCGGAGTCCACCGGCCCACATGTGCACCGGCCCACCGGGCATTTGCCCGACTGCACAGATTGCCAGTCCGAGCCTGCACACACACACACAAGAACTGTTGCTCTGTAAGGACGCAGTGTTGGGACAGACGCGCACACACACACACACACACACACACAAACTGACTTACGCAGAAAAGAAATCAAACAAATGTGGTTTGACAGGGTTTTGATGGAGAATTGAAGGTGTTGGATTTGTGTCTGGCTTGGGCATGGATCTGTCAGGCAGTCTGGCAGTCAATCCTCTTCTCCTTCTCCTTCCTCAATCCTCTTCCTCTTCGTCAATCTTCTTCTCCTCTGTCAGTCCTCTTCCTCAATCCTCTTCCTCTTCTCCTGACTCCACACTGACCTCGCTGACCTTCCCATGAGCCTCTGGTGTCCAGCCGGCATGACACGTGGAGCCGAGTGGTGATGAAACCGAGTGACATCATCTCTCGTTCCTACCCAGCATGCCTCTCTCTCTCCCTGACACTCGCTGGCTGGCCGAGGCGGGAGCGTCTTTTGCGCCTCTGCGGCGCGTCGGAGGTCGCAGGTCACCGGTCAGCAGGAGCGGTGATTAATGGCGGCCTCCTCCGTCCGGAAGTGCAGTAGCTGTCGCTGACGCTCCGCTCCTCCTCCTCCTCCTCCGCTCCTCCTCTTCTGCTCGTCCTCTCCTCCCTCCCATCCTTCTCTCTCATCACCTCGTTCGTCATGGTGCCATCGCCCCACTCGGTCGCGGGCCGAAGCCCACTTCAAAGGTGGCCGTTGGGGGATCGGGTTTGGTCTTGTCCTCCCCGCACTCCCCAGGAATGATGGGCCTCAGTAGACTCTAATCAGAATCACATTGGCTCACATTGTTCTCCAGGGTGTGTGTGTGTGTGTGGTTGTGTCTGTGTGTATGTCTTTGTGTGTGTGTATGCTTGTGTGTGTGTGTATGTGTGTGTGTGAGAGAGTGTGTGCGTGTATGTCTTTGTGTGTGTGTGTGTGTGTGTGTGTGTGTGTGTGTGTGTGGTTGCCCCTATAGCCCGGCCATGTGTCGTGGTCGTAAAGCTGTAGCCCCAACGAGAGATCTTGCGCTGCGGAGTTCTAAGATACCCCCAGGGGGTCTGCAGAAGGGTGGCCCAGTCAGACGCATCTCTGTGGGGGGAAGTCTGTGCCGAAGGGCCCTTACAGCTGGGGGTGCTCCATGGGTCTGTGTTACTCGGCTTCATTTCAGGTCTGAGTGGTTTAGTGTTACTTTTGGCTGCAAACCTTCTGACACTGTAACTCATGATTAAGAAGGTGGCTTACGCTTGGAGTGAAATCCAATTTGTAAATGCAGGATGGGGTTCACATAGAGAGACACTCATATGGTTATGGACTTCAAAGTATAACGCGTAGGCTCTCAGAAATGTCTATTGAGTAAGCAGTCACCCTACATATTATGGTGCTACAGCAAAACTAAATAGTGAATAGATGAGTGAATGAGTCAGTGAGTGAGTTGATGAGTGAGTGAATCAATGAGTGAATCGGTGAAAGTGTGAGTGAATCAGTGAATGAATGGATGAATGAATAGATAAATGAGTGAGTGAGCAGACAAGAAAGTGAACAAATGACTCTCCAAAGCAGAGGGCCAACTGGTGGTGAGGAGCAGCGTAAGGACTCGGGTCAGAGGTCAAAGCTTTCAGACCGAGACTATTATTCTTCCTGAGAGTGTTTTAGCACTCTCTCTGTGGTGGTAGAACACACACACACACACACACACACACACACACACACACACACACACACACTGTATCTTCAAAGATGTGCCGACAGTACATATACACACACACACACTGTACACGTGAAGGTGCTAAAACAAATACGCACACACACCCTTACTTGCTTGCATACAAACTTGCACACACTCTTACACACATATATATAATCTAGCATATATACACACATACACACACACACTCACACACACACACACACACACACACACACACACACACACACACTCATTCCATTCCATTCTCACCCTTCAGTGAATGTCTTCAGCACACTACCTTTAGAAAGGCACAAAACAGCAACAAACAAACACTCCTTCCTCTCTCCACACCACTCTCCTCGTAATGGCCACCCCTCTGTCCTCCATCTCTATCTCCCCAGCACAGTTCTGCCCCCCCATGTCTATATGTGTGTGTGTGTGCGCCACCTCTTCACCCCTGCCTGTGACTCCCTAATGGCCGGCTTGTTTTCCGGCGGCTTCTGCCACCGCCGCCTCGGCCCCACCTCTCTCCCTCTCCTCTCCAGAATCCATTACGGCTTTCATCTTCCGCCGCCATTTACTGCCGCATCTCACCGCACCGCTCCGTACTGTGGGCCACGCCGACGCCATTTACACCCCCACCCCCCCCCCCCCACACACACACACACACACCCCTCTCCAGTGTTTTTACCGGCCCGCTGCCATCGCCGTGCCGACCAGATTCCACTCCATCCCCATCCCCCAGCATGCCGTGGGGCGTGTGGGAGGGTCACGCTCGCTACTCCAGAGGGCAGATGGAGCATGCCAGAGAGTGCACTGGTGGTTTGGGGGGGTGGAGGCCGGTGGATGGGGGGGGGGGGGGGGGGGGGCTGGTAGGCGCATCTCTCCCACCCGCTCCTGAAGGACACTCTTAATTACATGATCAAAGCTGCCAAGGAAGGCGCTAAGTGTCGGGGAGAAGCCCAGCTCCACTCCTGGCCTTTGATCAATCAGATACAATACAGCATCCCCCAGCCCCAGCCAGCCAGCCAGCCAGCCATCTCCAGATTAATACACACACACTCTCACTCTCACACACACTCGCACAAGGCAGAGAAAAACACACCAGTTCTGAACGCGTCCGTCTTTCTCTCTGTCTGTCTAAGTGCGTCTATGTGTGTGTGTGTATGTGTGTTTTTCTTTATTTGCTAAATCAAATCTCGGGTGCCTTCCTACCTGCCGAGTGGCTGGGCAGGCGAGGCACGGTTCCGTTTGAAGTTTGAAGAGGAACAGCAAATCCGCCGTACGGACTGAGAGAACCGAGACACGAGCCCAAAGGGTCTTCACTCGTCCGCTGAAGAGGCCGGCCTGGTTGATTTAACATGAATAGAAATGCATTTAAGGCAGCAAGGACCCAAGTCCAGGTGAGTGGAGTAACAAGCCGCAAAATCACTGTTTGTTTGTTTGTTTTTTATCCATGTCGGCAGCCACGATTACAAAGGCTTCTAAGAGACATATCAAAGAAAAGAGCCAATCTCGAAAGTAGCTTGCTTACGAGCTTGTTTATGTTGTACTTCACCAGTTTTAAATCTAAGCTAAAAACACACCTCTTCTCCCTGGCGTTCCCTGTCAGTGTATGATTGCTGTTTTCCTCTTCTTTGTTCTTATTTATTGATTTTATATTACTTTTTCATTTGTTCTTTTAATTTTGATCTATTTTACTGTGTCATACCTTGCACCTGTATGGCACTGTTGTCAGTGTAAACTATTTTATATGTGCCTTATAAATAAACTTTACCTACTTTACTTACTTACTTCCTCTACACAGCTTGACTGTGTTGGCGTAAGGCCCAGTGTAAGGCGGATAGACACACATTTCAGAGGGAATTAACCTTGTATTTATTCATGTATCTTTTGAGCTATGGAAGTTGGGGTCGTTTACCACATGAAATCACAACTGTTCTCCAAACCTCTCTCACTTTTCATATTTCTTTACAAAAGCACAGAGAGCTAAATCACAACTGTTCTCCATACTGCTGAACTTCTCATATCTCTTTACAAAAGCTCAGAGGGTTAAATCCCAACTGTTCTCCAAACCGCTCTCTCTGTGCTGAACTTTTCATATCTCCATACAAAAGCACAGAGGGCTGTCACCACATCCAACTCAGACTTGAGCTTGTGCGTGTGGATTTCACAATGAACATCCGGCACACACCTAACACACCTATGCACGTACGCACACACACAAATGCACACATACATGTTTATCCCCCCCCCCTCTTTCTCTCTCTCTCTCTCTCTCTGTCTCTCTCTCTCTCACACACACACACACACACACACACACACACACAAAAATGCTCACCTTTACATGTGCATGCTCACACAAAAACACACATACACATAAATGTATACCCCCCTCCCTCACACATACACACACACACACACACTCTCACAGGAGTGTGTGAATGGGTATGAGTGTAGAGCCATCCACCAGGGACAGTGGTGTGTGAAGTAGCCGCGCTCAGGCCTGGCCCGGTGCCCAGCTGCTTGAAGAGGCTCAAAGAGGCGCACATATGGCTCTGATGAACAGCCTGTCCTCCCGTGGCACAGCGGCCATGTTGACACGTCCATCATGGCATGAGCTACTGCTGCTGCTACTGCTACTGCTGCTGCTGGTGTTGGGGGCCTGCTGAGAGAATTGTGTGTGAGAGAAACATCTGATTGTCTCTTTGGGGCTCAGACTTTGTTTCTGTATCCTGATTGCCTGATGAGACCTCTCTGCGCAGAGATTATTAAACGTCTAACAAGAAAGACAAAACCTTATTTCAGCTTTTATAGATCTTTAAGCTACATTTCTTCCACACCGCTGCTTCTGCTGGTGGTGTTGGGGGTGAGAGAATCCTCAGGCCCCCACCCCCTCATCACCACCACCACCGCCAATCTAACATTCATGAAAGCTCCCCAAATCCAACAGCCACGACGGCCCCCCACCAATCTAACAGTCATGAATGCCCCCCTCTCCCCCACAACAGGAGAGCAGTGGACCCACTTCCTGCACCCCCTTTCCTGAGGTACCACGTAGCTAGGCAACCTCCTGGGGTTCGGTCCACACTGGCCCGAGTTCTGGTTCTGATTCCATTGCCTTAACTCGTTCTGTGGAGCCTTGGCCTGTTCTACCCTTCAGAGGTGTTCTGGATTCCTGTCCGCAGACACAACAGCTGGGAGATCAACTCCACAATACTTCCACATATTTCTGAAGGAATTCTTAGTTAATCTGTTAGGACTTATGTTTTTTTGTACAGCACAGTGGCCACGTTTACATGATGTTTCAATTAGTTTATTCGGAATTAAATAGTTTGGAATTAAAATATTTTCCTTCGAGTTTACATGGAAATAATCATTCCGAATTGGCGTTTACATGGAACATACTGTACGTTAATTCCGCTTTATTGTATTCCGCTGAACGTCTGGGGGTCGGATTGGACAGGCGGCGCATTAACGTACTGTAGCCTAATTAAGGTCTACCGGAAGAAAACAAACTCTAGCTGGCTAGCGGCTATTTTGTCATCTCGGGTTAACGTTACAGCATGGACAATAACAATGAAAACGGTTTTCGCAGTCATTCTGACAACAGGCCTACTATTTAACCAGCAGCTCAAGAATATTATCAAGCTTCACGTTTGTTATCTGAGAAGCAGAAGAGTGTCGGATAAGACGGAGCCGAATTTGCAATGTAATACATGCACTTCTGCTTCCTCCTCGTGCGAGCATGCGCCAAACAAACGGAATAAACTTGAATCGGGTTTACATGATCAAGCAATTAGTTAATAGTTAGTTTAACATCGGAATAAACCACCCACTTACTTCGGAATGAAGTTTAATTCTGAATAATAATTTTCATGCGGAATACATGGTCTTTTTAAAAGCGGAATTAAGTATTCTTCGGAATTAAGCTTGTTTATTCGGAATTAAAGCTCTCATGTAAACGCAGCAGATGAGGAAAAAATGTCATAGGTGAAGGTTGTTTACACTATCAGAAGCCAGAGCAGGATGCTACTGGAGTTTTTCCAATTCCATCCTGACAGAAATATGATCACTAAATCTATATATTTATCAATCAATCTATCTATCTATCTATCTATTTATTTATCTATCTATATTTACATATTTATGTTTATTATTATTATTATTATTATTATTATTATTATTGTTGTTGTTATTATTATTTTTACAGTGTACTCGCCGAATAGACAGCTTGCAACTTGCGGAGATGACTGCTGAATGTGACAAAAAAATGCTATGGGCTTGAAATCAGATACTATCTCTGACTGCACCTTTAAGGGACACCTAACGTACGTTTGTGTGTGTGTGTGTGTGTGTGTGTGTGTGTGTGTGTGTGTGTGTTTGAATATGTACTGTATGTGTGTGTTTGGTTTTAAATAAAGATGATGAAATTTCCATTGCGATTGCACTTGTCACTAAACCGTGGGTTGCTGTCCCAGCATGTCGGGTGCTAAATATGGCAGGTGTGTGTGTGTGTGTGTGTGTGTGTGTGTGTGTGTGTGAGAGAGAGAGAGAGAGAGAGAGAGAGAGAGAGAGAGAGAGAGAGAGAGAGAGAGAGGTAGCAATAACAGAAATGATCAAGTCACCTGGGTGATACTTGGCAGAACACATCACCTCGGACAGAAGACTCAACACTGATTTCAAACGAGTCAGTGATTTATTGTTTGCGGAAAGGGAAAATCACCCCCCCGTCTTTCCCATCTATATTATGTTCAATGTTTTTAGGCCATCTTCCTTACACAAAATAACAATCATATAACAGAAACATGATGAAAACTCTTGAAGTAAAAAAAAAAACCCAACTCTTTTCTCTCCCCTAATTATTCATATCCTAATTTCAGGTGCTGGAGCGTTAACATCAAACGCACGTTTCCCAGCATCCGACTCCACTGTCTTTCTTTCCGTCTTAACAATTAGCACTCAAGGACAAAACCAACGCGTGGTGAGCCGAACGGAACGGAACGGAACACGCGTCTCCTCTGCGTCTGTCTTTCTTTCTTTCTCTCTCTGTATTCTCTTCATCCGTCCAAGGACACTTCCCTCGCTTCTCGCTGAGGCTGTGGGCCCTCTTCTCGTCCCCGGAGATCGCTCCCGCTGGAATCGCTGAGTCCACACACACACACACACACACACACACACACACACACACACACACAGACACATACACACACATACACACACACACACACACACACACACACACACACACACACACATGCACACACACACACATGTATACTCACACACACACACACACACACACACACACACACACACATGCAGCAGAGCAGCTGGGAAAAGCCTTGCTCTGCCGTGATGTGGATTACTCACTTCACACAAGTTTTACTCTCTTTGTTTGAAATTTAACATGGATCTACTTGGTACAAGAAGGAATGATCTGTGTGTGTTAGGTGTGTGTAGAAGTGCCTGTCTCTCTTTGTGTGTATGTGCTTTGTGTGTGTGTGAGTGTGTGTTTGTGAGAGTGTTGGTGCATGAAAGCAACCACCGTATATATGTGGTGTGTGTGTATGTGCGTGTTATTCCAGAAGAGTATTTTATATCGCCATGTATGCATATGATTGTGTCCTTACTATATGCATCTGCGATGTGTGTGTGTGTGTGTGGCATGGTTGTCGATGTACAGTATGTCCAACCGCAGCAGAGACCCTGTGAAGGAGCAGTGAGCGGCACCTTGTTGTTCCACATTAGAGTGCCAGCAGCACCTCCTCCTTCCTGCTCCCCTCAAGT
>NC_085001.1:27877293-27887293 GCF_963854185.1 Sardina pilchardus
CTCCGAACACTTCCCATCATGCAACAGAGAGGGCCCGGGAGAAGAAACAGCGCCGCCTCTGGGGGTCAGACAGCCGCGCCGTGTGCCAACTCCGACCCCCCCCCCCCCCCCATGACTATCCCCGCGGTCCCTAGGCTCTGCCCCAGCAGTGAGGGGTCAAGGCTGGGGTCCGGGGTCGACCTGTGAGGCGTCCACAGCTGCTGCCTGTCTGTTGGTGTTAGCATTAGCCGCGGGGAGGCTAAGCTCCAGAGAGCAGCTCATGCTCACGCCAGAGGGGATCTAGCAGAGATCTGCTGCGTCCATCAGCGTCGTCCACATCAGGGACAGATCCTCTACAGCGTTGTCTAGATATCCATCAGATCCTCTACAGAGTCGTCTAAATAAACCTCAGATCCACTGCAGAGTTATCCGAATTCATGGACAGATCCACTACAGAGTCATCTAGGGAAGGATCCACATCAGAGTCGCCCAAATTCTGAACAGTCCCACATCATAATCAGCAAAATCCACAGCCAGAGTTCATACCATTTTTGGGACAACAGAGTTAGTCTAAATCTTCATCATTACATCGCTACATCATTTTGAATAAGGGCTGTATTCACTCTAAAATCATGCTGGGGTTGGGTGGCATCACAGACAGATAATACTTGCCTAGAGGAGTATGTGGGTCTGGGGGAAAAAATGGAAACGATTAGCAACTTTTTGTTCCTGTGACAGTCAATAGAAGAACAGATGAATGCGGTTTGCATCTGGTGATGAGTAACCATGGTGATGGATAACAGGAACACCTGGGCACACCTGGATTTGCCCACAGATGCCGTTCAGCGCCTCACCTGTGGTGCCAGACGACGAGACACGGAGCCTCTGCGCAGGATGTGATGCGGGGTAATTTCCTGGCGCGATCCCCTTTTCTCACGCTCACATCTAAAGCGTCCTGACAGCGCGCGGAGGCCCGAGGCTGCCTTGTACACGGTAATTAAATCAGACGTGATTGGCAGTCCCTCGTGAGGCGGGACGAGCGGCGGTGTTAATATCAACACAGCAGATGTTTTGCTGGTATGAATCTGCACACGAGGGTGGGGAGGGACGAGGCCGCTGCCGCTACCGCTACTCCCCTCCGCGTCCCCGCCGGCTGTGGAGGAGACGACTACACCACCGTACGCCACGCTACGCTACGCTACACCCCCGCCGGCTGTGGAGGAGACGACTACGCCACCGTACGCCACGCTACGCTACGCTACACCCCCGCCGGCTGTGGAGGAGACGACTACGCCACGCTACGCTACACCCCCAGCAGCTGTGGAGGAGCAGCAAAAACAGCCTGCAGGTGGAGGCTGAGGTGTGGATGAAAGGCAAACAGCACTGCGTTCCCACCACCACCACCACCATCTAGTTGCTGTGTGCCATGCCCCTGTGTGTTTGTGTGTGTGTGTGTGTCTGTCTGTGTGTGCATTCCCACCACCACCACCATGCCCCTGTGTGTGTGTGTGTGTGTGTGTGTGTTTGGTGTGTCTGTGTCTCTGTGTGTGGGTGTGTGTGTGTGTGTGTGTGTAGATGTGTAGGTGGGTGCATACAGTATGTTCTACATCTGTGTTATATGTTGTTTAAATTCTGTGTTAATTTAAATGAACATAACAGTTTTTTGTAACTCTGTTGTCCATCTGCATTTTATTTATTTTATTTATTTATTTATTTGTTTCTCAGGAAGCACACACACACTAATGAAACACAGCCTCTGCTCTAGTCACAGTAAATAGATAGAATACATGTCTGGCCCAGACAGTAAATAGACAGTAGACAGTGAGACAGTGGGACGACAGGCATGGTGGATGACAAGCCCACGTATCGGTACAATGCTCCGTCTCTCTCCCTGTCTGTGTGACAGATTCAGTATCCCCATCATCCGTAACCACGGCGCCCAGGCCTGCTCCTGAGGGATGCTGTGGGACTGGCGGTGGGTTGCATGGCTACCCGCTGCGCTTGCATCAGTCACCCGAGCGGAACGGTGCGGGGAAGGGCGGAGAGGTGGAGGAGAGGTGGAGAGGGGGAGCAATGGCGGAGGAGAGGGAGAGATGGAGAAACAGAGCCAGGGATTAACGCCTCTCCTCAGCCAAGGTAGGCCGGGGAGCCCCCGCTGGATTAGCAGATTACGCTCCGGTAGCGAGGCCAGGCCGGACCGCATGCAAATTACACACACACACACACACACACACGCACACACACTCAAGGTTGCCGCAACCCTCCTGTAGCACACATGCTAATGTTCTTCCTGTTGCAGTGCGTGGGGAGAAACTCACTCAAGCGTTGCATCTGGATTACCGTATACCTCGGCTAGTATTTTTAGATGTGTGTGTAGGATGCAGCGTGTCCACCTGTGGGCTGTTGAACACACACACACACACACACACACACACACACACAAACACACATGCGCTGCGGCTTCCGTCTCAGGGAGATCCGGATGAAGCAAACCTCATATCTCATATGACACGTTTAGAAAAACAAGCTTAACTTAGTTTACATAAAAACTTAGTGTAACGCCATTAACAGAAGAGTGCATCTCCAATGGGATTTAACAGATATTGAGGCCTAAACCTGTTAGGTTTAAGGATTGAACTTCACTGCCACTCAGCTCAGTGTTGGAGTGCTGAAATGGGGTTGGGTCGTATACACGTGAATTAGGAGAGTCACCGGCAGTGAACAACCGAAGAATCTGTCGACGGCATTTAACTTCAGCACTGTGCACTCTCCTGGATGAACCAAACCGGCATTTAGACAGCGAGGCTCATGGCATGCATTTTTTTTACTTTTTTTTTGTTTGTTTGTTTTTAACCAAAGACCACTCGCTTAATAGCAGGAGGGTGGGATGTACTTGGATGCTGGGGAGTGTTATCAATTTTTCATTGACTACTGACCAAGATATTGGCTGTTAATAGTTCCAAAAGTCCCATAACGCGGAAAAAGCACTGCCATTTTTTTCCTATGGAGGTCTATGAGAGTGTAGCCACTCTGTTTTATCTACCGCTGTGGCTTCGGCAACTTGCATTTGAATACAGCAAAGAGCCATATCAGAGACAAACAAAACGGGCAAAGCAAGATCGAGGCAGAGGTGGCCACTGCTAACGTTCCGTCATGGAGCCTTTGAGACGGAAATCAGAGTGCGCTTAAAGAAAACAAAACACTCGGCGTGTGTGTGAACACAGAGGCGAACCACCATCATGTTTATTCATTTAGCCTCTTTATCAACAGCACTACAAACACACACACACACTCACACACACACACACACAGACTACATACAGCATCTTAAAATGGTTCCACGCTATGTTAAGATACGACAGTGGCATCTTGGGTCGCTAGCTGGTTAGGGAGGACGAAGGCTCCTTATTCGACGTCCTCATCAGTGATGCAGCGTATCAACGCAACGTTACGCTGAGTCGTCCACGGCGACGCTTCAATGACACTTCAAACCAAACATGAGAAGTGTGTTACAACATCTCGGGCATCGCAGAGCCTGATCAAGGCAGAGGCAGTTTAGGTGAGATTAGAGAGGTGTGTGTATGTGTGTGTGTGTATATATTCATGTGTGTATGTGCATCTGTGTGCAGACACGTGTGTGTGTGTGTTGGGACGCTGGCATGCATGCGTGTGTGTGTGTGTGTGTGTTTGTGTGCATCTATGTGTGTATGTGCATCTCTCTGTGAGTGTGTGTGTGTGTGTGTGTGCGCGTGTGTGTGTGTGTGCACACTCATTTGTGTCAGTTTGTGTGTGTGTTTGGGGAGATTCACACACATATTTGTGTGTGTGTGTGCTTCCTCCACAAGCCCAGCACTGACGAGGAGAATGGAGATTACACACGCTGCCAGCCTCCCTCTGATGCAGCAGATGAAAGACCTGCATGGCATTATGGATTTCAGCTTCGCTCACCAGGACTCAAAATAGCCTGTCCACTCTCCCTCTGTCTGGCTGCTAACGCATTAAAAGCCGCTACGCAGCGGCAACAACACATCAGGCATCACCATAATGTGCCTGCAATTAATTACTCTGGATTTGATCTTTATGGAAAAATATTTTTCTCAATGCACTGAGAACTGTCTGACACACTGACATATGCTGCGTTTCGTCATAGATTAGTATTACTCATCGAAGATGTTTGAGTGTCTAACTGCATGTGATCTGAAAATGCTAATTATTATCTAGCGAGCTCCCAGCAGACACACTGACGGTTGGATGCTGGAGACTGAAGACTAGCGAGGAAAGGAGCTGCCCACCACCCTCCTGATACAGCGCTACCTAGTGCACTTGCAGGCTGTGTCCGAATCATAAGTACACACGCATGCATTTTTCGGAAGTTACGTCAGAATAGACTGTCCGAAAGTCCAACGCTCTTACTAGATGGGTACTTCGTTTGGTGTGATTTCCAAGCGTGCATCGATGCATCTTTTCTGGCCTCAGATATCCCATAATCCAGCGCAGGTCAAGCTCCACACGTCATGCAAATCGTCAAGCAACACGCCTCCCTCCCCGAGTCACGTGACACCAACTAGTTTGTGCTGTCCAAAAGTAGGGACGCATACTGAGGAGCAGGCTAACTGCGACGCTACTGGAAAGAACGGTACTATCTAGCGTGCGCCCTTGACAATTGGACACGGCCGCAGTCTTGATCTATGCCCTTCAGTAGAATGTGAAGCAGGTCCTCAAAACCACAAAGAGTAGCAGTTTACAAACATGCACTCCATGTGTGTGTGTGTGTGTGTGTGTGTGTGTGTTTGTTTGTGTGTGTGTGTGTGTGTGTGTGTGTGTGTGTGTGTGTGTGTGTGTGAGTGTGTGTGTGTGTGTGTGTGTGTGTGTGTGCGTGCCTGGGGACTGCAGGAGTGTGACCTTCAGAATGACCTTGGAGAGGTGGAGGCCCTGTGCCTGTCTGGTTGGACGACAGCCAGCTGTAGCGGAAGGAAAATGAAGAGAGGAATTCCGATGGAGAGATATGGAAAGAACAGAGAGAGATGGAGAAGAGATAGAGGGAGAGAGACATGGAGAAGAGATAGAGAGAGATGGAGGAGAGAGAGGGAGAGAGATGGAGAAGAGATAGAGGGAGAAAGAGAGAGATGGAGAAGAGAGGGAGAGAGCTGGAGAAGAGATAGATGGAGAAAGAGAGGGAGAGATAGCTAGAGAAGAGATAAAGGGAGTAAGAGAGAGAGCTGGAGAAGAGATAGAGGGAGAAAGAGAGAGAACTGGAGAAGAGAGAGGGAGAGAGAGATGGAGAAGAGATAGAGAGAGAAGAAAAGGAAGATGAATAGACCAAAAACGAGGCAGGGGAGATGGGGAGACAGAGGGCGAGAGCAGCAGTACACCAACACCCAGTATTGGACGCTTCAATACAAATCTTGAGGAACAGGACTGATAACTTTATTGGAAAATCTGCTCTTACTAACTGTTATCTGTTTAACTATGTTAACTGTATTAACTGTCCATTGGTGGTGAGGAAACAGACACATACTGTAGAGAGAGGAAGAGAGATGGAAGAAGAGAGAATCATAATCACAAAGAAAGGAGAAAACGACAGACAAAGAGAAGGAGAGAGAGGGGGGGTGGGGGGGACAAGCAATAGATATCTAATAGAATAAGAAAAAAGTCAGAAACACTAAAGAATGGAGAGATGAAGAGAGAGAGAATCAGAGAGAGGGAACAGTGTGTGTGTGTGTGTGTGTGTGTGTGTGTGTGTGTGAGTGTGTGTGTATGGGAGTATCCATCTCTCATTAGAGAGTGCTCTTTAATTTGGGTCTTCTCTCTCACCCTCTCCGGCGGCTCTGCCATATTTACATTTAAAAGATCTAGAGAGCTACACACACACACACACACACACACACACACACACACACACACACACTCCCTCACACCACACACTCCCTCACATCACCTCACCCACACTTTAATTGCATCCTTCAGTTGTCCATGAATGTGTCCGTTTCAGCGCGGTGTCTCATTACCACCAGCTGACACAGGAGACACACACACACACACACACACACACACACACACCAATGTCCTCACACACTGTACAACCATAGCGTACCAACACACACACATATGCCTTCAAACAATCATACATATCCTCACATTCTGAATACACACTTTTGTCCAATCTGTACTTGTATTTTCAAAACACCCGTCTGGAATGGCCATACCATTAACAAAAACTTAAATACATTACAAAACAGCAGCTCAAAAGCTATCAACGATAGGCCAACCAGCCACCATAGCTGACTGCCAATTCTTTATGAATATGGGCCCTATTTTGACCATCTAAAATACATCACATTTCGGGCGTGTCCAGTTCAGCTAGTTCCATGTGGAATGGACATACACAGTAAAAGGGAAACTTTGGCGTTCTTTGTGTTCTCTACACAATTTGAACCGAATGACATGTACTGTATGCTGCAAGTGTTGTTGATCCTGGTACCCATTTGAAATGTTGCACTTCACTTTGCACCCAGAGCCATCTCTATAGGCTATGGGTCTGTTTGCACCAACACTTTCACCAGAGAGGGTTAAAAGCGGAGCTTTACCTTCACATTGTTTTTCTCATCGATGAATCTAGCTCTAAGATGTGATGACATGACTGTGATGGCATTATTGTTTCATTCATTAATCACGTTACATAATCACAGATGTTTCTCTCAAAATTGTGTTGGAGAAACTATTTGAGGGAATTTAGTTGACACAGTTTTGGACAGTGTTCTTGTCACAGCTACAATGGAGTTAATGAACTTTCTTGTAAACTGTTACTGCATGTACAGTATATGACTGCATGTATATTAGCAATACCTGTGCCCATGTCTTTGGGGTCAGGATCTGGGCTCCATAAAGGACCTTGAGACGATTGCAGTTGTTACTGGAGCTCTAAATGACACACATACACACACACACACACACACACACACACTCACCCAAGCGAGACCACAGCATGCTGTCTGAGGGGAGCTCCTCTTCCGCTGGGATTCCCAGCCAATCTGCAGGGATTACGCGCTAATCCTGTTTTCCTTTCCCCCGTGCTCATATTCCAGCAAGAAAAACCTCACAAACAACGGATTAAGCCCACGATCCCTCTCCACTCCAAGACCTAGCTGCACCTTGTAAACTCCCCCCCCCACAACAGGATTAGACCTTAAGTCTCCTCTCTGCTAATTTAAGCGCAGGGCCTAAAACCAGCAACCGTGACAATTAGCAGGGACAAAATAATTAATTGTAATAGAATTAATTTTAGCTACTGGAGAGAACGCTGGAGCTGTCATGGGTCCGCAGAGAACTGTAGCGGATTTGTGATATAAGTATCATCAGTCAGTGAATGTGTATGTTTGTATGTATGTATGTATGTATGTATGTATGTGCGTTGTGCGTGCTGTATCTTTGTGTGTAAGTTTGAATGTGCCATTTTGTGATTTAACGCTTTTTCATGAGAGACCGAGTGATGTGACTGAATGTGTGTGTGTGCGTGTGAGAGTGTAGGTGTATACTTTGTGAGTACTACAAGAGTAGTATTTTTTCCCAGTTCGCCTCCCCAGTGAGCTGTGTGTGTGTGTGTGTGTGTGTGTGTGTGTGTGTATGAATGTTTAGGAGGAGGCTAGAGTGTGTCAGTCAGTCAGTCTTGGCCGGCAGGCCTGATGTCGTCCCACTGGGGATATCACCCCTCAGGGTCTATTACACAGCTGACAGGGTTTCCGCCCAGGGCTACACACACACACACACACACACACACACACACACACACACGCTGAGCTGTCACAGGTGGGACACCTCATACACACAATCTGTCACTCAGCAACCAGGGGACACCAGTGGGGTCATATCACACAAATATGCTCACACGTACACACACACACACACACACTCTCTCTCTCTCTCTCTCTCTCTCTCTCTCTCTCTCACACACACACACAATGTCATACACTCAAACTCACACAGGCTCACACACACACATATGCAGTTAAACACAGTCCTACACTTACACATGGTCATTTATACACTTATGGGGCCACACACATTTACATGTAACACATACATTAGATGAACATGCATGCATATAACACTTACCCAGGCACCTGTAAACACTAGGCACAAGTAAACAGGTACATTTATGCTAACACGTGCTTACAGAAAAACTATACAAACATCATGCGTAATGCACATACAAATAAAAACTTGAGCCTTGTGTGATGAAACTAGGCACAAGTATGTAACATGTGTCTACATACATACGGAAACACATACATACAACATAGCCAACATACAAATAAAAAACAGAGCTTTGCGTGATGCAGTCCACAGTTTAAGTAAGATGCAGCCATCTTTATGTACTGCAGTTAAATAGACGTTGGCCTGCAGAGTGCGGAGGGGTATTTCAGTGGACAGCATGGTGTGAGTGTGTTTGTGTGTGTGTGTGTGTGTGTTTGTGTGTGGCTCTCTGAATTTAGTGTGAGGGCTTGTGCGGCAGTAAGGGTCAGTAGCCTTGGTTGCCATGGCGACTGCTGAGTTCTTCACCCGCTGCCACATCTCAGCTGTCCCCTGACCTGTCAGAGGTCAGAGTTCACCGTGAGCAACGTGTCCCTGAAGAGCAAGTGCATAAGATAATACTAGACAGCAGCCGATCGGTATCAACTTTTCACCTCTGTTACCATGAATCTGCGACCACGTTCATGTGCTTTAAGTCTGTTCTGGGGTCGTCTGGGACATTTCACATGTCCTCCCCATACACACACACAAACACACACACTGGTGGAGGATGGCATACATTTCACTGGCACCACACAGATGTGGTAGTCCTTTGACAGTCTCACATGCAGCTGAGTGGTTATAGATATTGCCTATCAATGTCAGGCCCAGGGAAAACGTGGGCCAAATCAGGACTAGAACAGGACCAAATCAGGGCTAGATCCAAGCCCAATCCGAGTCAGATCCAAGTGACACCCAGAAGCTCCTTGGAATGGGGGAAGTGATGAGCTTGTTCTCTCAGTCAGGAACATCTGTTAATTATTTGTTCAGACACTTCAAACCGAATCACTGGGGGAAGAACATGAATTGAAATCTGCAGGGAAATAAACTCCTCAAAACTCTCAGATCAGCTCTTGTGGAACAAGACAACATCAACAACAAACAACTTTAGATAAGCACTACATTTCACTGTGTGTGTGTGTGTGTGTGTGTGTGTGTGTGTGTGTGTGTGTGTGTGTGTGTGTGTGTGAGAATGTAGCATTTATATGAAAAAAGAACAGCATGGTAGCTAGCTTCACTCTGTCCATTTGTCTGGTGTATCATCCTGATTCTGCTGATAAGCACAGCAGCATGTATGTGACACATTTGGATGTTTCTTGGATAAAGAAATGAATGTGGACGTCATTTGTATTGCTACAAGGCCTTCCTAGGACTCCATCCAGGAGGCCTTCTCTACAAGGCCTTCCTAGGACCCAATCCAGGAGACTTTGACTGTGAGGCCTTCCCAGGACTCCATCCAGGAGGCCTTCTCTACAAGGCCTTCGTAGGACTCAATCCAGGAGGCGATCCCTACAAGACCTTCCCAGGAGAGCATCCAGGAGACTTGGACTGTGAGGCCTTCCTACTGTAGGAGTCGCCAGTGAGGGCCGTACTGTAGCTGCTTCTGGTGCTGTTCGTGCTGAGGGCAGGAAGCGGAGCGGTAAACTTTAGCACCCCCACCCTCTGTGCCACATGCCATTAGCGCATGCTGAGACTGGCGGACCTGTGGATTTATGGCTCATCACACACACACACAGATACACACACACACATGCACACACACATGCACGCACACACATACACACACACACACACACACACACAAACACGCATGCACCCCCCCCCGACACACACACACACACACACACAGATACACACACACACATGCACACACACACACACACACACAAACACGCATGCACACACACACACACACACACACAAACACACACACACACGTTTCATCTGTAAC
>NC_085001.1:27892293-27899793 GCF_963854185.1 Sardina pilchardus
TTGTGTATGTTTGTCTTTGTGAAAGTGTGTGTGTATCCGTATATGTGTGTGTGTGTGTGTGTGTGTGTGTGTTTTTTCCCCGTTATAGTGCAGACAGCTGAGAGGTGTGTGTGTGTGTGTGTGTGTGTGTGTGTGTGTGTGTGTGTGGATACATATACGCACATGAGTGTTTAAGTTCTACAGATCTTTGACCCAGGATCCTCACATGTCCATGCTGTGTATGTCACGTGAGTGTGTCGGTCTGACACCACGCTCTGGACTGTCCCGTGGGTTCTACCACGTAAAGGTACCTCATCCTCTTTGATGGTAAGCTGTCTGCCCCTTGATGTAGATAGATAGATAGATAGATAGATAGATAGATACTTTATTGATCCCCAAGGGGAAATTCAAGATTTAAACTACAATTATGTAGACGTAATAGACGTAATGTAGACGTAATGTAGATGTAATGTACCCTCTCTGCCCCACCAACCCCCACCCCTTACCCTCGTGCCCACACATCCCAGATCCACGGTCGCATCGCCACACCAGGGGCCTGTCAGAGTCCATTGGGCTGACAGGAGGAGGCTGCAGGAGGAGGAAGACAAGGAAGATGAAGAGGAAGATGAGGAGGAGGAGAATAAAGGAGTCCATTGGGCTGACAGGAGGAAGCTGCAGGAGAAGGAACAAGTTGATGGAGAAGAGGAGGAGGAGGAAGAGGAGGAGGAGAAGGATGACGTTGATGAAGAGGAGGAAGATTAAGAGGAAGATGAGGTGGACGAGAAGGATGAAGACAAGAGGAGGAGGAGGATCACGTTGATGAGGAGGAGGAGGAGGATTAAGAGGAAGATGAGGTGGAGGAGAATGAGGAAGAGGAGGAGGCAGCGGTGGACCGGCGGAGCTTCAGGTTCTGGATCGACCCGCAGCTTCAGAGAGTCCTCCCCAAGAGCATTGTGGGGGAAAAAAGTGAGCTGCATTCCAGAGCTGAGGACTCCTGCCTGCACCACTCTGCCAGCACGCCCTCCTCCTGCCACTTCCCGTCCCCTCACGGCCAGCCCAGTGAGGCCCAGCGCAGCGCAGAGAGAGAGAGAGAGAGTGTGTGTGTGTGTGTGTGTGTGTGTGTGTGTGTGTGTGTGTGTGTGTGTGTGTGTGTGTGTGTGTGTGTGTGTGTGTAGGTGAGAGAGAGAGAAAGCGAGAGAGTGTGTGAGTTTGTGTGTGTGTGTGTGTGTGTGTGGGTGAGAGAGAGAAAGAGAGAGTGTGTGTATGAGCATGTGTGTGGTGTCTGTGTGTGTGTGTGTATGAGAGAGAGAGAGAAAGAGAGAGAGTGTGTGTATGAGCATGTGTGTGTGTGTATGGTGTGTGTATGAGAGTGAAAGAGAGAAAGAGAGAGTGTGTGTGGAGCAGTGTGTAGCAGGGCCATGAATGAGATTAACAAAAGCGTTCTGTAAGACCCTCTTTGGCTGCCGTCCATGTGAACAGCTCGCAGGGGGCAAGGGTCACAGCAACTACATTCATTCCCAGCAGACCTCAGTGCTCCACTGCACAAGTCTTCAGTCCAGTTCATAAAAATATGAGTGTGTGTGAGTGTGTGTGAGTGTGAGTGTGAGTGTGTGTGTGTGTGTGTGTGTGTGTGTGTGTGTGTGTGTGTGTGTGTGTAGGGGTGTGTGTCTGTGTGTGTGTCTGTGTGTGTGTGTGTGTGTGTGTGTGTGTGTGTGTGTGTGTGTGTGTGTGTGTGTGTGTGTGTGTGTGTGTGTGTGTGTGTCTGTGTCTGTGTGTGTGTGTGTGTGTGTGTAGGGGTGTGTGTCTGTGTATGTGCATGAATGAGTAAGTGTGTGTGTGTGTGTGTGTGTGTGTGTGTGTGTGTATGGGGGTGTGTCTCTGTGTGTGTAGGGGTGTGTGTGTGTGTGTGTGTGTGTGTGTGTGTGTGTGTGTGCGTGTGTGTAGGGTAAAGTTTTTCCCCCTGTGCTGTGTAATCCCTTGAGGTATTTCTGATCCCACATGTTTCTGCTCAATTAAAGGAATATCACACCTTGCAAATGGAATGGAGAGAGAGAGAAGAAAAAAAGAAACGAAAGGAACGGGTGAGCAGGGGGTGCTGAAAGAGAGAAAGAGAGAGAGGGAGAGAGAGAGGGATGTAAAGATGGAGGAAAGAGAGGAGGGGTTGTAACTTAGGGCTCATGTAAAAAGCTGGCACAGTTGGTCTCCTTCACACATGCAAGCCAGGGCACCTGAACTCACTCAGCAACACACACACACACACACACACACACACACACAGACACAGACACAGACACACACACACACACACACACACACAGGCACGCAGCACGCATGCAGGCACGCACACACTCACACACAAGCCCTCTCTTTCTGTCTCTCACTTTCTCTCTCTCTCTCTCTCTCTCTCACACACACACACACACACACACACACACATCATGCATATGCACCCCTCATACAACCCCCTCAACCACTTTTCCTTAACTCATACAGGCACATAGACCCCTCTTCCACTTTTACTCTCTCTCTCTCCTGTTAGCAACACCACACCACACTGCCTGAGCCTACATCACCACCCACCACCCCCCTCCAACTCTCTCTCTCTCTCTCTCTCTCTCTCTCTCTTCCACTTTTACACACACACATACACTCTTCCAGACACACGCCTTTACTCTCTTTCTCACACACACATAGTCCACACCCAGCCACTTTCACTCACACACACACACACACACACACACACCTCTCTTCCAGTCACACACACACACACACACACACACACACACACACACACACACACCTCTCTTCTAGTCACACACACACACACACACACACACACACACACACACACACACACACACCTCTCTTCCAGTGAGAGCATTAAAATGCCAATCCTTTAACAGCCCTCCTCTCCATATGACACCTGGCAGTGGAATTCTCTCCTCTCCACTCAACGGAGTTCTGCGACGTGAGAGTGGGCAGCTGCTCTCGGAAATCTGCCGCCGGGTGGAAGCCGCCTGCATTCAGAAACATCTTTTTGTTAGGAATGACGATGACGACGTTTTATAGAAATGTCATCATGTTTAATGAAGTGGTGAATGCCATTGTAATTCTTTATGCTGACAAACATGGAGAATTCGGGATAACTTGCTTGGCAACTGTGCTGCATACATGGCAGAGTATTGAAGACAACTGTGCACCATGCAAAAGTAGGGAAGGAGAGGGAGAGAGAAAAGGAGTGAGGGAGAGAGGGGGAGATAAAAAGGAGTGAAAACGAGAGAGAGGTAGAGAAAAAAGGAGTGAGAGAGGAGGGATAGAGAGAAAAAGGAGTGAATAAGTTAGAGAGGGGGTAGACTGAAAAGGAGTGAGGAAGACAGAGAGGGGGAGAAATAGAAAGAAAAGGAGTGAGGAAGAGAGCAAGAAAGAGAGAGAGAGAGAGATGGAGGGGGGAGGGAGAATGAAAGGGGAAGGTGGTGGTGCCCTTATAAAGGATCACAGTTTTTTTTCTCTCTTTTTTCCCAAGCTGTGTTTTCTGCCCTTGATGTCTTTTTTCCCCTCTTAGCGCGATCCAGCACCCCACCCCCTGCAGAGAGCCTGCCCAGAGCGGAGAGGAGCTGAGCGGGGAGGAAAGGGGCTACCTCCCCCTGCCCCACCCTGACCAGCTGCAGGAGAGGGGGGGTTGAAGAGGAGAGAGAAGGAGGGAGGAAGGGAGTGGAGAAGAAAGAGTAGAATGGCAGGGTGAGGTGTGTGTGAGAGAGAGCGAGAGAGCAAAAGAGAGAGATGTGCAAGGGAAAGAAAGAGGGAGAGCGAAGAAAAGAGAGACAGAAAGGATGTGTGTATGTGTGTGTGTACAGTATGTGCAGTGCAAACTTTCGACACAAAAAGCTACAGGATCAGTTTGTCACGATGGACAGTACAATAAAAATAAAATCAAAGACCAAGTGCTAAAATACAGAACCCGTGATAGTCAAGGGATCCAGCAGATTCTTTACCATCAGCAACCATACACAACACACTATTATAACCCAACCAACACCATAAAGGAAACCCATGGTTTAGTCATGGGATCCAGCAGAATGCAAGAAATGTGCACACTGCAAAACATTTCACAATTAGCAACCATATACAGCACACTACTATAGGACCATATTTCCTCTAAAGGTTTGAGATTTGTCACAGGTTTTTAGACACGAAAATCAATTAGCATTCGAAACTTCACAACAATTGAGAAAACTATACAGTATGTCATCATTGGAAGTTTGTTCAATTTTGTTGTTACGACTAACCGTGATTGTCATTTTGCCAAAATGTATCAGCTGACATTTGAATGATGTTTCTACACACATTAAAATAAATGAATAAATAAAAGTCTCCTTTATTGTTGTAAATATTTCATTAAAATGATCAAAAAGTTACTGTAAAATAGAACCCGATAAAAAAATATGTTAAAAATTCCCATTACGATCAGTAAATTTGGCAACAACGAAAAATTCGGAAATTAACCATTACAGACTGAACTGCACAACCCTCAGAGGTTGTCTGCCAACATTTGCAATTGTTCTCTTGTTAAAGAGGCCCGCCATACCTCAAGTATCTGGCTACTTCGCCAGTAGATTGGCAACTTATTCAACTTTAGCAAGTTCTGGTCCTGCTAACTTGAGTAAAAGCCCAATAGTAGTAACCCCACACCTCAGAAGGTTATGTGTAATTGCAGGAAGAGACTTTTCATGAAATATGTCAAAAACAAACCATAGATCATCTTTTAAAAGCCAACACAAAGACCTTGTACTTCCTGTTTGTTGCAAAGTTAAAAGAGACCAAACTTTAAAAAGAGTATGATAAAACACAAGGGGCCCTATCATGCCAACCGGGCAATGAGCTTTCGCGACTGGCGCAACCTTTAATTACTATTCTCTGTGAGCGCATCCTTCATTTTTCCAGCGCAAATGTACGTTCTCTAAATGGGAGATGATATTGCGCCCTAACGGGCGTGTCAGTGAAGAGAAGAGGTGTGGTCCGGCGCAAAGCTCGCCAGTCGCTAATATATGGATGAAGAAAGTAAGTGCACCACTGACCAGGAAAAACCTAGTCGGAAATCACTCGCGCATAGCTGAAAGGCTATTATATGAGCGCATGAGGCTTGGGGATATGGAAGAGTGCACAGTGCGCACTTCTTTCATCAGCAGGAGCGCGCGCAGCCCGAATATAATTAAATAATATTTGTCCGTTTCTCGGTTTTAGGTTCGTGTATTGGTCAGCAAAAAGTAGCATACATAGCATAACAACATCCACATGCAATAATACAACAATAACGTCTAACAGTGACCTGCTCATTTAGACAACGTTACACAGCCCTATGGCTAAGTCACCTTCAGTTAGTTTTGTTCTAGCATACCTTTAACGTCTGGCATTAAACAGCTGTAGTGTTCTGGCAACTGTCTTCCTTGTTATTGCTCATCTGGAATAACTTCTCTAGCTGCCTCCATCCTCCATCCTTTATGTTTTGTTTGTTTAAAGAACTTGCGATATCCATGATGAGTAGGCTATTGAGTTAGTGAATTAGCTTCACATTGTGTGCTGATAGCGGAGTAAAAGAAAACAACACGTAGCCTAGTTGCGCGCCTGCGTGCGTAATCTCTCCTGTTCAGACGAAATGTGTGCGCGTGGATATAGCTCTATAGCGCATTAAGTTAATTTTGATAACGTGTTGACTGACTTTTTCTTAAAATAGAAGATTGTAAATAGCCTGATGGCAGGCAGCTAATGGGATGCTGTGCATATTGGGTGGGTACGGTATGGCATGCCAATTTGGTGTCAATACACACACACACAAGGGAAATGTAATAATGATAATGATCAATAGTGAGAACTGGCTTCTGGCTACTGCTGCGGCTGCTGCGTTCATTCTGAAATAATCTATTTAACCCTTATGTTGTCCTTGGGGTCAATTTGACCCCAAGCAGTGTTTAACATCATAAAATATATGGTTCACTTTTTTTGTTTTGCTTCAAGTTTAATGACTTTTCCTCATTTGAAGGGTACAACAGAGTAAACATGAAATTTGCACAAAAATATGTTTCCAATGTCCTGTAAAAAAATAGTTACGTTGGTGGTATTGGGGTCAATTTGACCCCATTTTTATGAAACATGATGAAAATGAATATTTGACAAATTATGGATATTATTATTGTAATAGTATGAGAACATGTAGTTATTATCATTATTGCATATACAAGTACATATTACATATAAGTTATTTTGGCAGGTCTGAAAAAGTCCAAAAAGTCAGCCTTTGGGCTGTTGACACTGGATTGGCCATATTGCCAGTCAGGGTCCCAGGGTTCATAAAGGGGTGTGGGGGGGTGGGATTGTTTTGTAGGGCTTTTGATGGTGGTTATTACACTCTTGTTAAGTACCTACCACAAAAACAATTGGGTAAAAAAAAATAATTGTAATCATTTTTTGAGAGTTTTTTTAGCTGGGGTCAAATTGACCCCAAGGACAACGAACGTCGGTAAGATTTGAGGACAACATGAGGGTTAAGTCAGAAGCCCCCCGAGAGACCGTAGGCAAGTGCCTAAAACCCCCCTTAGCTGTTCTAAAATCAGTGTAGCCTAAACTACGGACTCGAGTGGCTTATCGCTTTTCTAAAACGGTAACTATACGTCGACGTATTCATAGATAATCATTCTTCCGCCAATAAATATTTCCTCCATATGAATGGTTGCCATGCAACATCGAGACGCAGCCACTTTAACTTTTGTGCAAGTTGTGGTAGTGCATTAACGAAATGCGGTCAAGGTGTATGTTTGTGTTGGATTTTATAACAGCATTGAACGTGATTCAACCAATCATCATCAAGGACCGGAACAATCCGTGTTAGAAAATAATATTCACACATCATGTACATTATTTGCACAATTTCCCAGCATAAAAGTTGGAAAGGCTTAGCCTTCCCAAGCCTCCATTACGCGCCGCCCATCATGCCTCACGCACGAGCAAGTCGGTCTCTTCTGGAGTAGACGCCCAGGTAACTCCGCCATGATAATACCAACAGACCATTGAACAATGCGCCAGGCTTTTAAAGGGAATGAGAGTGTGAAATCTAATTGGTTTATTGCATGCTACGCCCAAAAGACACCCACGACTAATTAACTCAATTAAGACAACCCCTTTTCACTTTGCGCTGAGCGCAATGTTCACTTTTCACGCAGTCATTATAGCCTTTTGCGCTAGGACCGCCCCCAAAGAAACTGGCCCGAGTGACTTCTGACAATGCCCATTTGATCCTGATAATAGAGCCCAAGGAGTTTGTTGAGATTCTTCCTCTTTGGATCCATCCAAAGCAAAGGTATGCTAGTCCTTTATGTGAAATGGCAAACACCACAGATTTCCAACTTGAGTCCAGTGGCTCTATGAGAAGATGCTGGACAAACTGCAAATGAAAAACCACTGTCCTACTCTGCACTATAAGTGAACAAGTTCATGACCACCTCCATCCTCTTTAGGTAAAATGCTCTT
>NC_085001.1:27904793-27912293 GCF_963854185.1 Sardina pilchardus
TAGCCAACACTAAAGCCAAAGTCTCCTGCTCGATAGTAGAGTACTTTCGTTGGGCAGAGCTAAATTTCCTCGAGAAGAAACACACGGGATGTTCAACGTGATCTGCGCCTATCTGCGAAAGCACTGCACCGGCGCCTACGTTGCTTGCGTCCACAGCAAGCTGGAACGGCGTGTTGTAATCTGGGGCGGCCAGCACGGGAGCAGTTGACAGAAGAGCTTTGACACTCTCAAAAGCGCGGTTGCAAGTCTCAGACCACTCAAATTTAGTCTTAGGACTTAACAGATCAGTGAGGGGACAAACCACAGTGGAGAAATTCTTACAGAAATTGCGGTAGTAGCCTACCATCCCTAGGAACCGGCGTAGCGCACGCCGATCGCAAGGCACAGGGAATTCTTGAATGGCAGCTACCTTAGCCATTACTGGCAAAACATGTCCCCTGCCCACTACCCGCCCTAAGTAGGTAACAGTACCTTTCCCGAACTCACATTTAGCTAAATTAATTGTGAGATTGGCTCTTGATAGCCGTTGGAAAAGCTCTCGAAGTTGTTCGATGTGTTCGGACCAGTGTGTATTGTAAAGAACTATATCGTCTAAGTACGCTTCGCAATTAGACATTCCAGCTAAAACAATATTTACTAAACGCTGGAACGAAGCCG
Organism: Sardina pilchardus; assembly: GCF_963854185.1. Lineage (NCBI taxonomy): Eukaryota > Metazoa > Chordata > Actinopteri > Clupeiformes > Clupeidae > Sardina > Sardina pilchardus. The sequence goes on from NC_085001.1 coordinate 27,905,451, forward strand.
GCGCGTTGCGCATTCCAAATGCCATAACTTCGTACTGCATGAACGCATCCGGAGTCACAAAAGCTGAAATTTGTTTTGCTCTAGCTGTGAGGGGTAGCTGCCAGTAACCTTTTAAGAGGTCTATTTTGGTGACAAAGGTGGCCCAGCCAACGCGGTCCACACAATCATCCATCCGCGGTAATGGATAACAGTCTGGCACAGTGATGGAATTTACGCGTCTGTAGTCTGTAGAAAATCTGTACGTGCCGTCAGGCTTACCAACTAAAAGGCACGGCGAGCTCCAGGGGCTAGAGCTAGGCTCAGCTATCTTGTTTCTAAGCATGTCACCTACATCGATGTCGTGTTCCAGGACTGAAGTTACAGTCGGAACATCTCCGAATAACTCAGGGAAGTCGGCTATTGACGCCAATACGTCAGCTGTTTGAGAGGGAGTTAAATGGGGCAAATTCTCTGAAATGACGGACAGCATGGCCGAGTTGTTGAGGCGGCCTTCGATCACGCATCTCGACGGAGGAGTCACCGCGTCATCATCCTCAACCAGTGAAGAGAGCAACACGGTGGACTCCACTGGACCTGGTAAGTGAAAATTACACAAGTCAGGTTTAACATGTTCGCGAGTGTAATATGGCTTGAGCATGTTTACGTGACACACACGAGAATGCCGTCGCTTATCTGGAGTTAAAATCACGTAGTCCAGATCAGAGATTTTCTTTTCGACTATATACGGTCCTCTGAACCGTGCCTGAAACGCCGAACCAGGCACGGGCAAGAGAACCAACACTTGGTCTCCAGGTTTGAACGAACGGGCTCGTGCCGCTCAGGTCATACCAGGTTTTCATGTCAGATTGGGCTTTTTCTAAATTTTCTCTAGCCAACTCACGCGCTCTGTGTAGGCGGTTACGAACGTCACTCATGAACCGTAACGCGCTACGAGAGGTGGGCTTGCTCAACCACTGGTTTTTAATTGCGCTTAAAGGTGTGCGAATGTTGTGAGCAAAAACGAGCTCCGCAGGGCTAAACCCAATCGACTCTTGCACGACTTCTCTAGAGGCCATAAGCAGCCAAGGAATCGCATCCTCCCAGTCTGTACCTACCTCGAGACAATATGCACGCAGCATCGACTTTAGAGTTTGATGGTAACGCTCGAGAGCGCCTTGACTCTGCGGATGGTATGCGCTGGACAAGCGGTGCTTAATCTGAAGCGATTTTAGGACCTGAGAAAAGACACGCGAAGTAAAGTTTGTTCCCTGGTCACTTTGGATTACTTTTGGTAGCCCGACAAAAGAGAAGAACTTAAGTAACGCTCTAGTTACGATTTTGGCCGTAATCTTCCGCAGAGGCACCGCCTCCGGGAAGCGAGTTGAAGCACACATGATTGTTAATAAATATTGGTATCCACTTTTCGACCGTGGGAGCGGACCGACGCAGTCAATGATTACCTTCTCAAAGGGCTCACCAATGGCAGGTATGGGGTATAACGGTGCAGGTGGAATTGTCTGGTTTGGTTTGCCACTAACCTGGCAGACATGGCACGTTTTACAGTATTGACGCACATCTCGCTTCAGCCCCGGCCAGAAAAAGTGGCGAAGCACGCGATCGAATGTTTTAGTTACACCCAAGTGGCCAGAAAAACAATCATGCGCGAGACTCAAAATAGCACGTCTGTTTTCAGACGGCATGACTATTTGTTCAATGTCATTCCACTCGTTACCTTTTTGAGGTCTCCACCTCCGCATAAGCAAGCCGTCTCTCAAAAAGAAGACCGGACCTGCGCTGTCACAGTGGGAATCAGCTTGAACAGCCTTAAAGCACGAGTCAAGAGTGGGATCTTTATGTTGTGCGTTAATAAGCTTATCTAACGACAACGAGACATCTAATTGTTTGTCATCTTTCACTACAGGCACAGGACTGCTGCGGGACTGAGTGAAAGCGGGTTCGAAGAGCCTCTCACACTCTTCAGGGCGAGCAACGAAACTGTCACTCAGGTCGACATCGTTGGGAGGAACGACATCCCTCAACCCCTGAGTCTGCGACCTAGTGACGACACTAGTGGGGAATACCTCGGGAAATCTACGTGCGCACTCATCCAGGCCCTCTGGAATGAGCGGCACAGACACAACCTCTGGTGGGACATTGCCTCGGCGCCACACGTTTCCACCGGCTAAGTCATTGCCGAGGAGAAACGTGACACCGGGGATCGGCAAAGAATCTTGAACGCCAACAATCACATCACCATTAACTAAATCCGAATCAAGATGCACACAATGCAAGGGGACGTTGAGAAAACCCATCTCGATTCCGCGAACAAGGACACTGCTGCCAGTCGCGGTCTTTTCAGACAGCGGCAACAAGCCACGAAGGAGGAAAGACTGCGCAGCGCCTGTATCGCGCAAGATACGCACAGCGACAGCCTCTACACCAGGCAGAGACACGGTCCCATTCATGAGAAAGGGCTCGTACATGGACTGGGCTTTGTCAGATTTTAACTCTACATGAGTGACAGGCGACATCAATTTCAAAGATGAACTAACGAGACCCATAGGCTTCGCGGACTGTTTTTTCTTTAAAATCAAACACTCTGCCACAACATGCCCTGGCTTTTTGCAATAAAAACAGTGACGGTCATCTTGTTTTACAGCTAGGCCTACTTTCTTTTTCGTGTCTGCATCTGTGGATGTAGATAAGTTACTTCTGTCACGGTAGCGGTCTCTCGTGATGTTGTGCGTTAAGACGTATTCGTCAGCGAGTATAGCAGCTGCCGAGATGGACAAAGGCTTCTGCTCAGCTACATACGTTGCAACAGCGGTTGGTAGGCAATTCTTAAATTCCTCTAAAAGAATCAGATCACGCAACTTCTCTTGGCTATCAACCTGCTGTGACAAGCACCAGCGATCAAACAGTGTTTCTTTATCCCGACCAAACTCAACAAAAGTTAGCCGCTCAGATTTCTTTAAGTTTCTAAACTTTTGCCGGTATGCTTCAGGTACCAACTCGTAGCACCTCAGAATTGAAGTCTTGACTACATCGTAATCACCACTCTGCTCCACGGTCAACGTTGAATATACTTCGCGCGCCTTACCTACCAAAACGCACTGCAGGAGGAACGCCCACATTGCTCTCGGCCAATTCAAATTGGTCGCGACACGTTCAAAGTGCGGAAAGTACTTATCTACCTCTTTTTCCACGAAAGGTGGCACAAGTTTAATGTGGCGAGGGACATCAAATGTATTAGGAGTAGTGACACCCAACGTCAGCGTCTCAATGTCCAACCTTCGTAATGCCAGCTGATTTTCGAGTTCCTGCTCTCGCGCCTGTAGTTGCACACGCTCACGGTCATTCTCAAGCTCCTTTTCTCTGTTACTTAACTCTCTCAACCGAACCTGAAGCCGTAAGGCTTCGCTAGAGTCGGGAGGTTTCTCTTCGGGCAAAATGCCCTTACTGACCAACGCAGCTTGTACAACAGCCATGATGGACGCTTTGTTGCGTTTGTCAGCAGTTGTGAGTTCGACCTCATGAGTGGCAGCCAAGTTAAGCAGCTGCCTTTTTGAAAACTTCGAAAGCAAATCAACGGAGGGTTCCTTTTCGAAGTCTTCCTCCGATGCCATGTTTTAACTTGAACAAAAAAAGACGCTCAAAACGAGCGCGCACAAATTTAAACAATCAAAGCAGTGTTACTGCGACGAAGCTACAATGTAGCGAATATCTAAAGTGGTCTAACACAGAAAGCACAATATAGGCTACCAACGACCACTGATTATATTGTCCACCCCCAAATTTCAACCAAATACGCCAGTATAGCCTAAAATTCCAGCGTGTACTAAACAAACAGGCGATATGCCACAATATCATAAGCTAGACGACTAACTAAAGGTATTCTGACAGGCAATATTGTCCAATCTACTCTCTCTAACTAAAGGCTGGCTTACATTGCACGATTTTGGTCTGTTTTAACAGTCGGCGACTACATTTCCAAAATCGGGCGGAAATCTAGAGAGTTGTGCTAGAATCGCAGCGCGCTCCCGTCATCTAAATCGTTTAGTGTAAGATGCCAATCTTAGCGGTTTTAAGTCCGTCGGAGGCAGTCTTTCTCTAGTTTTGCCGTTACGACAATATCAAACATGTTTGATATTATCGGAAGTCTTTTCAGTCGTGGCTCATGCAAATAGTGACGTGAACATTAAAAACCAATAGTAACCTCTCGCGAACACGAAAACGGAAGGGGCAAAATAGGCGACAGCTGTAGCCTGTATGATTACTTGTTATTTCATTTCTTATAATTTATTAGTCGGCTATTCTACGTGACAGAACAACTGTATGTCTGTTAGTGATGTCACACTATCAAACAATGCTGCAGAAACGCGAAAGAAATACTTTGATATGAGTAGCCTATCATGTGAGTTCCTGTTGATGATGACGTATAGCCTAGTGCACGATGGAAATAATTTGAAGGAATCTAGCAGCAGTCTTGTAAATAGTGACCACAGTCTTTGCAAAATCCTAATCTGAGACTGGCTTGTGACTAGTCTGTGACTAAAAACTCAATGAATTGTCTTTAGATGTGAGAGGGTCTGAGACTGTAGTCTTTCAAAAATCTTTTCCAAATCTTTGCAAAGTCTGGCAATGTAAGGTAGGCTTAACACAAAACCGAAATAAAATACTTACTGCCTACGCAGTCTTCAATGGCTTACTCAGCTCGAGGCCTCCAACGTGCCCCCTCCTGAGATATCCACCACAAATTAAACAAACTGATTCTCATCGACTAACAAACAAAGGAACGGACAATTAATTGCCCATCAGAACACTCACCAAAGTCGTAGCGATTCAGAAGCTCCGCAACCAAGCAATTAACACTAAAGTCCGACAATAACTTAAACTCAAACTATCACGGACACGAGACCCCAATATGTTACGGGCAGACGGACACCACCCGCAACATAAAAGGGAAACGCACACAGATCGGCTCGTTACAAAAATAGGGGTATTTATTAACAAAACGGGTATCAAAACTAAGGCTTTCAGGGATGAAACAAAGGCTGGTAGCGGACGCGTGCAGCTTCGGGGTGGACAGGTACGGATGTCAAAGTTGCCAAACGATTCGCAATGCAAACACAGTCTGTGTACGCCTCTCTCTCTGGCGAGTAGACCTAGGAGTCTCCCTCATATAGGTCTGGCAGGCCTCGCCCAGGTGCGGCTCACCTGCAATTAGGGAAAGACACAAAATGCAACACCCAACAGGGGTCGCCAAACCCATCTGTAGGCGGCCACCAGGGCTGGGGGACGTAACACACACACACACACACACACACACACACGCACATATATATAATAAAAATAAAATAAAAAATAACTGTATTCAATTTTGAGACTTTATCAAGAGAGGGCACACACACATGACAAACTGTGTTTATTTCTGTGACTTTAACAAGAAAGGCAAACACACACACATAAAAAAAACTGTTCAATTCCGTCACTTCAATGATTGATTACCGCTCATCTGGGAAGAGCAAATGAGAAGACTGAAAATTGATACTTCAAAAAAACTCACATGCATCTTCAGATGGGATACATGACATACAGTATGTCTGGTGTATGTGAAAAAGTGTTTCAAAAGTCTTATGTAAGTGCACTGATAGTTATGGTGATAGAAGCATTCTTGATTGGGTTTCTCTAAATGATCAATAGAGGGCGCTTGTACTCAATTAAGGGTGTTTGGTTCAATTGGGACTAATTATCCTTGAAGCAAATATCACTGTACTGTACTGTAGCACTGTAAACTCAAAAGCATATTTACATGCAACACTGTAAACTTAATGTAAGTTTTTTTAATGCGAGGGTTTGCTAGTTTGCAGAACAGATTCACATGTATTATAATAGGCACTATTTCAGTGATATTATGGTTGTGACCAATGTAATAGCCATTATGCTTACCTCCCTGCTTGAATTCTCATCCGTCTCTCGTCATTGTTCTACACAGAAAAAGGTGCTATATAGAACCATATTGTATGCTTCATATATGCCACCCCTAAATGGCTCTTTAAACCATTTGAGGGGTTCATCAATGGAACCCCTACGGGTTTTGTAAAGCCTGCATGGTTCTATATAGCACCCCAAGAACCCCCCTTTTAAAAAGTGTACTAAAACATTTTTGGATAGCCAATCAAAGAAGCCTATCAGGGACTGTTAAAGAACAAAACTGAAAACTATGTCACTACAAGTTGTACATTGATTATAATATAATAGCAACAACCAGTACAGTTTGTTATGTGTTGGGCTCTGAAACCCTGCAGCACTGAAAACAGTGTCTGTTGTGCTGGTGGTCATTGAGCAAAGGCATACACTATTGCATCAGGATGGAGCGCCGGACAAACCCCACAGCGTGGCCTGTGAGAACTGGGTGAGATCCGATGCCTTCTGTTGACATGTGAAGTGTGAATTTAAAGAGGCACCCTGGGATACGTTGGTCCTCCATGAGAGCAGAGAGGCCGGGTCGACGTTTTAAAAGGTCCGTCCAGGTGACAGCACAGCTCCCTCCGACACCTGGGCCGCCTAAATCACTCGTAAAGACATGTCGACCTCATGAGGGAGAACTCTGCTGAGGAGGCCTCCGGGACGGATGGACACACACACACACACACACACACACACACACACTCAGGAGTGGACAGACAGAGAGACCAAGGTGTGAAACGAGAGCCCACTTCGTCGCCTGTCAGCCCCTGGACAGGAAACAGGAAGTGCTTGCAGTCTGATTGACTTCCTGTTGAGCGATCAGTTGGGAACTATAAATCTGGGGATTAACAGGCCCACACCATAGTACGGGGCAAACCCCCTACACATCATGCA
>NC_085001.1:27920317-27930317 GCF_963854185.1 Sardina pilchardus
TGGGAATGAGGAGAGGAGAGAGATGAGGAGGACAAGAAAGAGGAGAGATGAGTATGTAAGGATAGATGAGGAGGAGAGGAGTGGAGAGGAAAGGAAAGAGGAGAAGATAAGAGTAAAGGAGAGAAGAGGAGAGATGAAGAGGAGAGGAGAGAAGAGGAGGAGAGAGGAGAGGAGAGGAGAGGAGAGGAGAGGAGAGGAGAGGAAGGGAGGAGAGGAGAGGAAGGGAGAAGAGGAGAGATGAGGAGGAGAGAAGAGATGGAGTGGAGGAGAGAGGAGACGAGAGGAGAGGAGAGAAGAGGAGGAGAGGAGAGGAGAGGAGAGATGAGGAGGAGAGAAGAGGTTGAGAGGAGGAGAGGAGAGGAGGAGAGGAGAGGAAGGGAGAAGAGGAGAGATGAGGCATATTCTCCAGCTGAGGCTGCTCGGCTGCTCGGCCGCCTGGGGCAAAGAAGCTGCTGACGGAGTCCAGAGTCCCTCAGCACCCAGCTCAGATAATGAGACCCACACACACACACACACACACACACACACACACACACACACACTACACACACACACACACACACACACACACACACACACACACACAACACACACACATATTATATATATATATATATATATATATATATACGCACACACACACACACACACACACACACACACACACACACACACACACACACACACACACAAACACAGGCATGCACCACCCCACCACAAACACAGGCAAATGGTTTCTAGATGCCAGTTGGGAGCCTGTGATGATCCACACACCATTACACACATTCACAGTCAACTTCAGCTCTGGCTGGACTGGCTGGACACTAACTTGGGACAGCAACAGCCATCAAAAACATGCCCATTGGATGAGAGGGAAACACAATGACTGCAGAAAGAACCTACTTGTGTTCAGGCCCAGACACCGACAGATATCAGTGTGTGTGTGTTTGTGTGTGTGTGTGTGTGTGTGTGTGTGTGTGTGTGTGTGTGTGTGTGTGCATGTGTGTGCGTGCGTGCGTTCGTTCCCTAGGATTCTCATAATTCTCTTTCCCTCTCTAGTGTCTCTAATTCTAAAACTCTCTCTTCTTTAGAGTCCCTTTTATTCTCTCTCTCTCTCTGTCTTCATCTCCTCTCACTCACTCTTGTGATTTTGACTTTCTTTCTTTTTTCTTTTTCATTCATTCTCTCATGTTTCTAGTTTTTTTCATGCTCTTTTCTCTCCTTCTCTCTCTCCCCCTTTCTTTCTCTCTTTCTATGTCTTTCTCTCTCTATCTCTCCTTTTCTCTCTCTCTCTCTTCTCTACCCCTGGTGAGCTGGTAGGCGCTGGCTCCGAGGGGTGGGCGTGGCCTGGGAGGTCTGGGCGTCGTCTAAATCCCAGCTCATAAATATGCAGATGGGGTGAATTTTGGCCTTGTCCCTCTCTCTCTCTCTCTCTCTCTCTGTGTGTGTGTGTGTGTGTGTGTGTGTGTGTGTGTGTGTGTGTGTGTGTGTGTGTGTGTGTGTGTGTGTGTGTGTGTGTGTGTGTGTGTGTGCGCATCCATGTGTGTGTGTGTGTGTGTGTGTGCATACATGTGTGTCAGTGTGGGTATGACTGTGTGTGTGTGTGTGTGTGTGTGTGTGTGTGTGTCCCTGGGCACTTTGCTACAATCACTCTCTCTCTCAGTCCCCCCCCCCCATGTGTATTCTCTCCCCTGACCCCCTCTAGATGTTTCTAGCGTCGCCTCTGTCCTCCTGCAGAGCACGACCAGTTCATTTGTTCTGCTGCTTTCCATGTTTCATTCATTTCATTTGGTCCATTCTAGCTCATTTCATTTCTTTTTGTCTACATTTGAGTGTCAGTTTGCTCTCAGTGTCTACTTCTCTCTCTTTTCTCTCTCTCCATCTCTCTCTCTTCTCCTTCTCCCCCTCGCTCCCCTTCTCCCCTCTCTGTTCCTCTCCTCTCCACTCTCTTTCACTCCATCCTCTCTCTGTTCCATCCATATGCTCCTCTGCTCATACCTAGAGGAGGAACACATCTCCATCTCTCTCTCTCTCTCTCCCTCTCTCCATGTGTGTGCTGTGTGCTCGGTCCAGGCGCTCAGTAAATGAGCCAGCATTCTGCTCTGTTAGGCCACATACAGCATCTCAGCACAAAAGGCATTATGCTAATCTCCCCCTCTTTCTCCTGCTCCCTTTCTTTCCCTCTTTCTCTCTCTCTCTCTCACTCTCTGTGTCTCACTTTCTTCCCCTTTCTGTTCTCTCACCCTTTCCATCTCTCTCCCCCCTCTCTCTTTCCTTCCATCTCTCTTCATCTCTCTCTCCATCTCTTTCCCTCTCTCTATCTCCCTTCTATCCCTCTCTCCACACCTCTCTTCCCATCTCTCCTCTGTTCCTCTCTCTCTCCTCTCGTCTCTCCCTCTCTTTATCCCTCATCTCTCTCTCCCTCCATCTCTCCCCCTCTCTCTCTCTCTCTCGCTCCATCCCTCTCCTCTCTGCGTGTCACAGGAGGCCGGGGCTCATCTCGTTCTTTCTGCTGGAGCCTCTGTTAGCCTCGGGGCCCAGCAGCCCATTTTGACAGAGGATCCCCTGATACCTGGGATTAGTCAGGCTTGTTTAGATACACGAGAGGAGAACCAGGGAGAGAGACAGACAGAGAGAGAGAGAGAGAGAGAGAGAGAGAGAGAGAGAGAGAGGAGAGAGAGAGAGAGAGAGAGAGAGAGAGAGAGACGAGGGGAGAGAGAAACAGAGTGTGTGGAGGAGAGACAAGGAGGAGAGAGGGATAGAGGGAGAAGAGATGAGGAGAGAGAGAGAAGAGAAAGAAAGCAGAAACACTCAAATGTTACACACACTCTGTGCCCGAATGTGTGTGTGTGTGTTGTGTGTGTGCGTGTGTGTGTGTCTGTCTGTCTGTCTGTCTGTCTGTCTGTCTGTCTCTGTGTGTATGAGAGACAAATTGTCTCTTCATCAGATATACTTATACGTAAATATTCATAAAAAGAAAAAGCCTGTTTCTCATATCATGTACCAATGTGCTTTTATAGCAATCTATTGCTAAAGTACATCATTGAGGACACAGGACTGATTTCTTGAGTGTGTGTGTGTGTGTGTGTGTGTGTGTGTGTGTGTGTGTGTGTGTGTGTGTGTGTGTGTGTGTGTGTGTGTGTGTGTGTGTGTGTGTGTGTGGTGTGTGTGTGTGTGTGTGTGTGTGTGTGTGTGTGTGTGTGTGTGTGTTTGTGTTTGTGTTTGTGTCTGTGTCTGTGTCTGTGTGTGTGTGTGTGTGTGTGTGTGTGTGTGTGTGTGTGTCTGTCTGTCTCTGTGTGTGAGTGTGTGTGTGAGTTACACTGAATGTACTGTTCTACACTGCATGGTGTGGGACGTCTCCTACCCATAAACCCTGTCCAGAATACACACTATGTCCCAACATGCCAGTACAAGGATACATACTCTGGCCCAATACTGCCTGCACAAGGAAATACACAATGGTCCAATCCTGTCTGTCCAAGTATGCACACAACTCCCCATCGTAGACTGTTGCAGGACACTGGACTTGCTTAGATGAAAACAGAGACTCTCTCCTCGTTGAGAGACACACACTCTCTCCATTTTAAACTGCAGCTAATTTTCCACACATAAAGTCCATGTTTGTGGACTCAGTTTTGTAGCTTTGCTTAGCCATCTAGACAGTTCCTATCCCAACACTGTAACACCATAGCCTTTGAGGACATGATGGGACTTGATCAGATAGACAGGGATGATGGAGCGTGTGACAGCCACACATTTTGAAGGATATTATTTTCTGCCACTTAAATTATATGATTTCCGTTAAACAATTATCATATTACATACATTGTGTTAACTTAACTAAAAATGTGCAGAACTATCAGAACTTACAGAGTTCTACCAATCACGTGAGTTACAGCAGTGCAAATAATGCAATTAATCAAAGCATCACAGGGCACTATTGCAAGATTTTTCAAGATTTTTCACTTTTATTGGCACTTTTTTCACTATGGAGCTACAGCGTTAGGGTGCAAATTAAGGGTAATATAATATATGTATAATATAATTGCAGGTTGCTAAATGATTTCAGGGAAGCTAATAGATTTTGCATTAACCAGCGTATTTCACAGCTTGCTACAGTTCAAAAGTATGTTGTGTATTGCTATTCAGGTCTACTAAAATCAAAAGGAACATTAAGACATAAAAATTGCTTTCAAGGTGTCCTTTGAATACATTCGGTTGCGAATATTTATGTGGCAAATGTTTTTTTGTTGTTGTTTTTTGTTCTTTCTTAATTTCACATCACCAGCAGCTTTTGACTTCTCATTTCCTCTCCGCAGCTGTAGCGTGTGATACCACGTGACTCCGTCATTTGAATTTCTCCGCTCTGCTCCGCTCCGCTGTGTGAAGGCAGACGTGGGCGCCGAGCGAGAGCGAGCGGGGAAGTCTCTCCTCCTTCAGCCAGACATTCCTGCGCCGCGCTAATGACACCTCTCTGCTCCCGTCCGCTCTGAGCAGCGTTTGAACCTCCCCATTAAACGGCTGACCCATGAGCTGCAGAGAGGCCAGTCAGCAGCCACCGCCTCACCAGCCCAACCCCTGCCCCCCCCCCCCCCACCCATGCCCCGCACACGCAGGAGGAAGGGAAGAGAGGAGGAGAGAAAGAGAGAGAGAGGGAGAAAAAGTGAGAGAGAGGGAGAGAGGGAGTAGCCTCCCTCCCCCATGACCTGTGTGTGCAAGAAGAAGGGAAGAGGGGAAGATAGAAAGAGAGAAAGAGAAAGAGAGAGAGAGAGGGACAGAGGGAGAGAAAGAGTGGAGCCTCCCTCCCCCATGCCCTGTGCATGCAGGAAGAAGGGAAGAGAGGAGGATAGAAAGAGAGAAAGAGAGAGAGAGCAAAAGAGAGAGAAAGAAAGAGAGAGAGGGAGAGGGGAGCCTCCCTCCCCCATGCCCTGTACGTGCAGGAAGAAGGGAAGAGAAGAGGATAGAAAAGGAAAGAGAGAGAGAGGAGAGACGGAAGACGGGAAAGGGGAGGTGATTATCCTCCCAGAGGTCTTCACAGAGGTCCTCCACAGCGGCGGGCGAGGGGGATATTTTATTCAGAGGTGTCGAAAAGAGAACATGGTGCTTCTGATTTGACACCGGGAGAACACGCTGCCTTTGATGAACGCCAGAGAGCTCACACACACACACACACACACACAAACACACGCACACACACACACAAACGCATCCCTCCAGGGACCGACAGTAAAAATAAACACACATCACAACAAACGGCTACTGGATGCCAGACCTGTGTGTCCATAACCACTGAAGAACACACATACACGAAGAACACTGAGGAACACATGTACACTAAGAACACTTTCAAACGTGGATGAACACATACGGTGGTGTACACGCTAAGAGGAACACACATACACAAAGGACATTTAGAAACACTGAAGAACACATGTACACTAAGAACACTATCAAACGTGGATGAACACATACTGTACACACTAAGAAAAATAACCACTGAGGAACACACATACAGTACACAAAGAACACTTACAAACACTGGGTAACACGTGTGTACTAATAGCACTTAGAAAAAGATACAAAAAGACACAGGTGTCTAACCCCTGGTGCCATGATATGATCGGTATGGTCTAATTTCTGACACATGACACACGCTTTATTGAAGTTAGTAATAGTTAGCATTGTGGGCACTGGTGTTTTGTAGTGTTGGGTCTAAAGGAATGAGATGATACAGTATGTCAGGGGAAAGAGGAGAGGAAAGAACAGATTAGTGAGGAGAGAGGAGAGATTAGAGGAGAGGAGAGGAGAGGAGAGTACAGGAGAGGGAGAGAGAAGAGTAGATGAGAGAGAGGACAGAGAAGAGACTAGAGGAGAGGAGAGAGGAGAGTACAGGAGAGGGGAGAGAGAAGAGAGGAGTGGAGAGTACAGGAGAGGGGAGAGAGAAGAGAGGAGAGGAGAGAAGAGGAGAGGGGAGAGAGAAGAGAGGAGTGGAGAGAAGAGGAGGAGAGAGGACAGAAGAAAGGAGGAGAGGAGAGTTAAAGACAGTTAATGAGAAAAGACAAGGAATTGAGGAGAGGAGATAGGAGGTAAGAGGAGGAGAGGAGGAGAGGAGGAGAGGAAAGGAAGTGAGGAGAGGAGATAAGAGGATAGAGAAGAGGAGGAGAGGAGAAGAAGTGAGGAGAGGAGATAAGAGGATAGAGAAGAGGAGGAGAGGAGAAGAAGTGAGGAGAGGAGATATGAGGATAGAGAAGAGGAGGAGAGGAGAAGAAGTGAGGAGTGGAGATATGAGGACAGAGAAGAGGAGGAGAGGAGAAGAAGTGAGGAGAGGAGATATGAGGATAGAGAAGAGGAGGAGAGGAGAAGAAGTGAGGAGTGGAGATAGGAGGATAGAGAAGAGGAGGAGAGGAGAAGAAGTGAGGAGTGGAGATATGAGGATAGAGAAGAGGAGGAGAGGAGAGGAAGTGAGGAGAGGAGATCGGAGGACAGAGGAGAAGAGGAAATAAAGGACACAGTGGGCAGCTAGGTCTTGCTGGACGAGAGACCGGACCGTAACCAAGCCAGTGGTCAACAAGACATCTTAACAAAGCCAGTGATGAACCGGTGTTCTTAACAATGCCATAGTGACCAGTGTCCTTAACAAAGGCAGTGATGACTGGTCTCCTTAAACTGGTCTCCTTAACAAGGCCAGTGATGAACTGGTCTCCTTAAACCGGTCTCCTTAACAAAGCCAGTGGTGACCAGAGGGGCAGGAAGCATCTCTTTTCACCCCAATAATCACTACACACTTGGATGGGGTAGTGGTTGTGTGTGTGTGTGTGTGTGTGTGTGTGGGTTGGGGGAGGGGGGGTCCTGAGGTCTCTTCACAAACAGGCATGAGAGAGGGCAGCCCCCTCAGGACCCCAGGCCTCTCTGGACCCAAGGGGCCTGTGGCTGGAAATGCAGGTGGGAAATAACGCCTCCCGTCTCCGGTTTTTAAAGAGCCTCACACACACACACACACACACACACCATCTCCTCCTCCTCCCTTCTCCAGTGAAACCTGAGACAGACTGTTGAGATACAGGACACTGGTGGGCTACTTTCTCCTCCGGCTGTGTGCGTGCATGTGTGCGCTTGCGTGTGTGTGCGTGTGCATATAAGTGTGTGTGTGTGTGTGTGTGTGTGTGTGTGAGCGTGTGTGTGTGTGTGAGCGTGTGCATGCGTGTGTGTGTGTGTGTGTACGTTTGCGTGTACGTTTGTGTGTGTGTGCATATAACTGTGTGTGTGTGTGTGTGTGTGTGTGTGTGTGTGTAAGAGAGTGTTTTAAGCTGCTTCACATCTCTGCTCAGAGACGTACTGGGGGACAGGCAATGGCTCCTCCAGATGTGCTGCGAGTATGGAGCTAAAGATTTCATTAACAGACATCATCTCACATCTCTATCCAGAGCCGTAGCTTTATTTAGCACGAGCCAGAGACATCCATGCCAGAGACATCCATGCTGTGTGATATTCCACCACTCCACTGTACTAGGTTATACTATGCTGCAATGCACTAGATTGTTCTATGTCAAATAATAATAATAATAATAATACAATTTTATCAATATATCACTCATGTTGATTGCATTAATTTGCTACATTCGCAATTTATTGATATAGCACTTTTCAGCAGGAAAAACAAAGTGGATAAATGCCACCCACACACACACACACACACATACACACACACGCACACACACACGCACACACACCTACACACACACACACACACACACACAATAGTACCATTTGCAGCTAGTATTAACTGTTTTGTATTTCTATATGTCTCATTTTCATATGGTTTTTCAGAGACTGTGACAATAATGTATAGCTGTGTTGTCATAGTTGCAGTTGGCGTTTTTGATTCTCTTGCTTCTTTTCACTCCTCCTCTTCCTCTCTTCCTCTGCACTCTTTCTCGCATTCACTCGCTTCGTTCCCCGCCCGCTCTGCTTCCGGATCCTTCCAGCGAACGCAGCCAGTCCCCGTAGCATATGTGCAGCCAGCTGTTGTGTCACACACACTGAGTCTCCCATAATGGCTTCATCAAAGGGAGCGCGCCGATGCTTAGCGCGACACGGAGCTGCGGCAGGCGCCGGTGTTCGGTCCTGACCGGTGATGCGCCCCTACTGCCGCGGGTCGCTGCGGCTACAGGAAGCCCGCAGGAAAAAAAAAAACAGACAAATGTACATCGGGTTTCTATGCCGAGAACAAAGAATTTTGGTCACTGTATTTATGCTATCTGTGAATTAGTGAACCCGGCGTGAGGTGAAGCACAGAGCTACCTTTGCTACAGTGGCACTTGGGGTTTTGCTCAAGGGCACTTCAGCCATGGATTTGGGTGTGGGAGAGCAGTGTTCAACCTTTTCCCCCACCCACATTTTTCCTACTGATCGGGGATAGAACTGGAAACCCGTCTGTTACAAGCCCGATGCTCAAGTAGGCCACAGCTACCCAGACCCAAAGACTTCACTTGTCTTGCCATTGGTACCTGAGGTGCTGGGGTTTCAAATCATCATGAGATCGGGACCTGGTTTGGACCAGATGAGTCCTAGACCACAGTGAAGTCTGAACCAGATGACAATGAGATTGGGACCTGGTTTGGACCAGAGCAGTGCTAGACCAGGGCAAGATCAGAGGCGCATTCAGTTCAGCTTTGAGTTTTTGTCTAACGTCTGCGAACAATCGCAAACAATATGATGAGATAGTTCTCTGCAAACATGCAGTAGAGCTGGACGTGAGTTTGACAAAGGCAACAATGCAATTACCATTAGAACGGAATGTTAACGGCAAATTCAAATTGAACTGTTCAAAGAAAACATGTTCACCTTGAACGTTCGCCACTGTTTCCCAAATTTGACCACATCTCTGGAGCATGTTGAGGCCAGATTCGAGGCTATGGTTACGTGTTTTGTGGGTAAGGTGGTGCTCGCTTGTCTTCTGTGTGGGAGTGAAGCTGGCTATGTGTGTGTACAAGACGCAAAATCATAAATAAACCAGTGTCCCCCAAGATGTCACTTGTAAACCACATATACAGTATACACACACAAAATCACATATATTCATATCAAATTACATACATTGACACACGCCTACACATTCAAACACACATCCACAACACAGGCAAAACATACAGATGTAAACACATACAGTACACTATATAAATGCACATAAGCATCAAGGCATATAGAGGCATAGCGGCATGTAGGCGTATAAAAGTATAATTGTACCTAACAGGGTGCTAAACGTGCCATGAGGAAACAAACACCTAATCAGTGGCATAGAGGTCATATGCAAACCTCCCAATCAAACGCAGCGGAATCAGCCGACATGAAAACTTCAGCGCTCTCTCATCTTGTGTTCTGACTGGGTCTTTGTGAGGGGTCAGCATGTCCTAGCAGTCAGATACATCTCTGGCGTTTAAACGCTCCACTGAACATCAATGGCACACACACGCACACACACACACACACACACACACACACACACACACACACACACACACACACACACACGCATAACTGCACAGAGTCCATCTCCACTCCGCATTACCACAAGAAACACAACAGTGTGTGGTAACGCAGCACGTTTATGCCCAAGCATGCAGCAGTCAACTTTAAAGGACTCAAAGCAAGCAGATGATGTGTGTTTACAACTGTGAGGACAAGAAAAGCACAAAGTCAGTGTGTGTGTGTGTGTGTGTGTGTGTGTGTGTGTGTGTGTGTGTGTGTGTGTGTGTATTAGAGACAAAGAGAGAGGAGATAAAGAGAGAAAAGGGAAAAGACAGCAGACAACATGTTGTGTTTTAATTGTTGGTGAAAAAAATGTCACAGAAATGCAGCTCGTTATACACACACACACACACACGCACACACACACACACACACACACACACACACACGCACACGCACACTTTGAATCAAACACTGCATTTCCATATCAGATCAGGCCTCCAACGCGCACGTGAGATCTGTCGTGCCGTAC
>NC_085001.1:27935317-27940317 GCF_963854185.1 Sardina pilchardus
GGCAATTTGCCCATGATCTGGAGCTAGATGATCTAGATACCATGTAACTACCAATTTATGAGAGCAGTACGGGCAAAAAGCTCATTTAAAACAGGGTCAAATTCTTCACATTGCAGCATTTTCTGGGTCTCAGAAAACATGGAATAGATTATTTATAGAGGTAATCTACATTATGCCATAAAATACCAAGAAAGCAAATGTATTTCTATAAAAATGCTGACAACCTCACATTCTGTTTATGTGTATAATGAATTGCTCAGTGTACATTTGCATTCACATCCACATTTACTCACAGTGCATTTCATGCTAGAGTCTACAGGAGTTAGATTAAAACATACATAATTTATTCTGAGGATATCTTTCTTCACGTAATTCATGTACTATCAATCAAGGTTGGATTTGTCCTCATCGTTGTTGTTGTGAAACAAAATACTGAAAGACTAAGATGATAGTTTTCAAGGCTATGGATAAGTATGAATATTGTTTCTCTTGCGTATACTCACTTGAGATAATGTCTTATTCCATGAAGTAAAGTGAAGAAAAGTCATCTCACCTGCTCACCTGATCACAGACATTCATGGAGAGTTTGTATGGACTTCTTGTTCGACTTTAAGGGTCACAAAACTTCCCCACGATTATTTTGAATCAAGGACTTAATCTTGAAGTGCTGCCTTTCATTTAAAAAACGTTACATTCGTTACCTGGAGGATTCAGCAGCCAGATTAAGGTGTTGAGTGCATTATTCCAACGCTTTTACAATACACCTTGACCAATGTCTCTCCCATAGGGCAAACGCTGCAGGCTGAAGATCAGCGATCAAATGCGTTCGGCCCGCTCCACCAGAGTGTCTGAGGGAAACTAAAGAGTCGTAATGAGAAGAGGGAAATGAGACAGATGACTTTGGCAAGAGAAGACACTTTGAACAGCCCACACAGAGAAGTCAGAGTTGGGCCATTATCCCTCTTTCATTTTCAAATAGAGAGAGAGAGAGAGAGAGAGAGAGAGAGAGAGAGAGAGAGTTGGACAGACTTGTTTAACTCGGAGCGGTGTTTTAACAATCGTCATGATTAATGAAGAGATATCTGGCTTTGAAACAACTCTTGAAAGTCTTCATTCCCTCCATAATGCTAGATTTGACCAAAGATCATTACCACTAGCCAGTGTTAGTCTGGTTTCTGTTTCAAAAGAAATGACATTTTCAGTATATCACTAGATAAAGTCATTTGGTCATAACAAATAATTAAGAACACTTTCAGACAGGGCAATATGAGTCTTTCAGATCAGACTCTGAAAGTTTATCAATTATTAAAGTTAATGCATTATTAACTGAAAGGGTTTGAAGCATGGATCTCAAAACATCATGAACAATAATGAAACATGTCAGCATTGCCATTGACTGCAGGTAGAATGCGATGGAAAAGTTTAATGTGTCAAGAGCAAATAAAGTTAATGTAATGTAATGTAGGTGAAGTAAGTTTTGCCTGTGTGAATGCTGTGTATGAGTACTGTATAACACTGTGTGTGATTACTGTATGATGCTGTGTGTGAGTATTGTGTGTGATGCTGTGTGTGATTACTGTGTGATGCTGTGTATGATTATTATGCTGTGTGTGATTATTGTGTGTGAATATTGGGTATGATGCTGTGTATGATTACTGTGTGATGCTGGGTGTGAGTATTGCGTGTGATTACTGTACTGTATGATGCTGTGTGTGATTACTGTGTGATGCTGTGTGCGATGTTGTGTGTGATTACTGTACTTTATACCACTGCTTGGTCAAATTTCCGATTGTGATGCGCTATTTGGAACGTGCATTATTTTCTTATATACCGCACGGCTATGAAGTAGTTCCTTTTTTGGGGCTTATTACACTTGAATATCAATTCGCCAATGTGAATGTAACGGTAAAAACAGCAACGTTGTATATAAGACAGCGGCAATATAAACGAAAATGATAGCAGCAGTGGTATAAGCGGGATAATCAACTCCGCGCCGTGCGTTTCTAGGAAAATAATGCACTTATCGAAGTGTAAAGTCCCCTCCGCCTGCGGCGTCGGGTCCTTATTACCACTTCGAACGTGCATTATTTTCCTAGAAACGCACGGCGCGTCGTTGATTATCCCTTACATATGATGCTGTGTGTGAGTACTGTGTGTTGTGTGTGATTACTGTGTGTGAGTACTGTGTGTGATGCTGTGTGTGATTACTGTGTGATGCTGTGTGTGAGTATTGTGTGTGATTACTGCAATGCTGTGTGTGATTACTGTGTGAGGCTGTGTGTGAGTATTGTGTATGATTACTGTGTGATGCTGTGTGCGATGTTGTGTGATTATTGTACTATATGATGCTGTGTGTAAGTACTGTGTGTTGTGTGTGAGTACGGTGTGTGATGCTGTGTGTGATTACTGTATGATGCCGTGTGTAATGTGTGTGATTACTGTGTGTGATGCTGTGTGTGATGTTGTGTGTGATTACTGGTGAAGTCTGGATCTGGTCTGTTTCTCCACCCTTCACCTGAGAAGGTTGTCTGCAGACGGGAGCATCTATTTTCAGTGTGAAATCCAGCAGGTTGACAGGACTCCTAATAACCACACATGAAGGTACTGGCAGGGGGGAGCGAAGTCCAGCAAGACACCTCTGTCCAGTCTGATAAGGTGTGTGTATGTGTGTGTGTGTGTGTGTGTGTGTGTGTGTGTGTGTGTGTGTGTGTGTGTGTGTGTGTGTGTGTGAGTGTGTGAGAGAGAGAAATAGATGGAGAGACATACAGAGATCTGTCTCCTTGTGTGTATGTGTCTTTATGTAAACCACACCTTTTGTGCAGACAGCAGATACATGTGTGCTATTCTTTTTTATGGGATCTCTCTCTCTCAGTTGAATTTAGTTGAGCATTATTGGCATGATAAAATTACACTTTGTGTTGCAAAAGCATTCAATTATAGTTAGTGGAAAAGAAAACAAAGACAGAACATTGTCTCTCTCTCTGTGTGTGTGTGTGTGTGTGTGTGTGTGTGTGTGTGTGTGTGTGTGTGTGTGTGTTTGTGTGTGCTTGTGTGTGTGTGTGTGTGTGTGTGTGTGTGTGTGTGTGTGTGTGTGTGTGTGTGTGTTATAGGAGTGGGGCTAGTTGGATCCTCTCCTAAATCCAGCCTGATCCTCCTCAGCTGGGGAACAGAGCTGAGCCTCACAAATTGAGACATGCGGTCGACACTACCGATCCCCCCACCGAGCCACACGGACACACTCTGCTGACACACACTGACTACGGCCAGACTGCAGCCCAGATGGGCCAGGACAGCGCCAGAATACTACTAACACTACAAACACTACCAGAACACTACCAGAACACTACCAGAACATATGTATTAGTTACAATGTGTTACGAGGCAGGCGAAGCACTGCTACTGGGGCGGAGTGATTTACAATGCAGGACAGGTGTTGCCTCCAAGTCACTCAGGCAAAGTAGCAGTGCTTTGCCTGAATGCGAACATAGTACCAAGTCTGTATACAAAATGACTGTGTCTCGTTTGACATCATTATATGCACACGTTATAACTATACAAATCACAGCATGTAACTATAGGAAAATGTTGGAATTATTTTGTCACTATTGTGAGGTGTAGACTATTGGGACCGGCCACTTTGAGAAATCTGTGCTAAGCTATGGTCAAGTCAAGTCAAGTCACTTTTATTGATATAGCACATTTAAATACAACAGGAGTTGACCCAAAGTGCTTTTCATTTGAAGAAGTCAGGTTTGGGCAGGACAGTTGATAAAAGGGGCCCAAGAATACACAGGTCTTGACTAAAGCAATGCATAAAATAAGTAGAAAGAAAACAATATTATGAACAACCTAGAGTAAAACAGGTAAAATAGAATAAAACAAGAAAATAAAAGTAGTAAAAAAGTGAGGGCCAGGTTAAGAGCAATAGATGAAATAAAAAAATGAGGCTATAGGCTAGCGGTGGGTGTGTCAGACCGAGTAAACAACACAGACTAGATGAGAAAGGTAAGTATTGACTTAGCTAACTCGGAGGAATACGGTTGATTAGCTCAAGTCCCAAAAAGTCACCGTGTTTCTTTCAGCCCACATGAAATATATTGTTGAAATAAATCTTGTTCTTGGTGTTATTCTGGGGTTAAACTGAATGTATGGTTGGCCAACACAAAAATAATATGAATAGATCCTGATATTTAATTTAAATTGATTAGAATCCAATAGAGTCTGAGAATGACCACATGCTCTTATCCATTGTCTCGTTGTTATCAAGTGGTTCTGTCTGCCTGCCTGAGGCCCTTTCAATGGGACTACCAGTGGGAGAGAGGGAGGATCTGCTAAGACTTGGGGATTGTGTGTGTGTGTGTGCGTGTGCATGTGCATCCGCGCGCGCGCGTGTGTGTGTGCGCGCATCCATGCATATGTGTGTGTGTGTGTGTGTGTGTGTGTGTGTGTGTGTGTGTGTGTGTGTGTGTGTGTGTGTGTGTGTGTGTGTACATGTCTCTGTGTGTGTGTGTGTGTGTGTGTGTGTGTGTGTGTATGTGTGTTGTGTCTTTAAGTTGCTCTGTCTCCTCCCTCTGACACTCTTCTCTCCCTCATCCACCGTTGCAAGGGCCTGGTTGCCAGGCAACAGGTGTACACAGAGGTGGGCAGCTGCAAGTGGTCCTGCACCAGGAACATGATGGGACTGAAGGAACACTAGGAACTCACAGGAAGAAGGGACTGCAGTCATGGAGGAACTAAAAGAACACTGAGGAACTCACAGGAAGAAGGGACTGCAGTCATGGAGGAACTAAAAGAACACTGAGGAACTCACAGGAAGAAGGGACTGTAGTCATGGAGGAACTAAAAGAACACTGAGGAACTCACAGGAAGAAGGGACTGCAGTCATGGAGGAACTAAAAGAACACTGAGGAACTCACAGGAAGAAGGGACTGTAGTCATGGAGGAACTAAAAGAACACTGAGGAACTCACAAGCAGAAGGGACTGCAGTCATGGAGGAACT
>NC_085001.1:27950142-27965142 GCF_963854185.1 Sardina pilchardus
CTCAAAATGCTCTTTTGTTCTCAAGAGACACACACAAACCATCATATATCAAGACATTTATAAGGACCAGTTGAACACTGATGTGCTCAGTGTAAAACACTGCGATGAATTTGTAAAACACTTCTTCTCCATTCATTATAATGACTTGGGCCTTTTTTTGCTCAGTGTTACACTACAAACAGTACTACAAACAGTAGATAAGCTGATTCAGTAAGTTGATATGCTTACCCTATCAATATTTTTAAATATCTCATTGTTTTCTATTATTTTTCTTTGTATTTGCCTTAATGTTATGCCGTTTTTTCTAGGACAATGCTCATGATTTCAGTTTCCTGTTCAGGAGACAGAAGCCCTTGTGTTGGTAATCTTTCGGCTGCAAACAAATAGTAAAATACTGTAAACTGTGTAGGAATACAAAGTAGGATACTTTCCCCAAATACTTGAAACATACTTTATTTTTACAGTCTTACAGAACAGCCCACAGGCAATACTGTACTACTGTGCTCATTGAGCTGTATTGTACTGTCCAGTACTGTACTGTATTGATACGCAGCACTGCAATGTTCTAGTGGCTCGGATCTCATCAGAGATTACGGTCCTTGGCCTCCCCATCCTCCACCTCTTACTCTCACTCCTCTGGCTCTGCCTCTGCCTGTACTACTACTGTAATACTAAAGCTCTGATTGCAAATTGTAAGACTGTGTGACAGGAGTTTGCCCATCTGATGAGTCAGTGTGCATGGTAGAGCAGTTAGCTTTAGAATTTGAATGGCAGTGTGTTCTTTGTGAAAACAGGAGATTTTCTTCATGAAAATTGTGTCTAATGCACAGAATTGTGTGTAGTGTTTTGAAAACAGTGTGTTATAGAACTGCAATTTGAGTGTAAAGCAGAAATTGTGCTTATAGTTCAGCAGAATCGGTTCAGGAGGTTGGTGCATGAGCTACATATTATGAGAATTGTGTATCAAGTACCAGAAATTGTGTGTAAACAATTGAGAAAAACTGTAAGAGAGAGAGGTAGAGAGAGAGAGAGGGAGAGAGGGAGAGAGATAGAGGGAGAGGGAGAGAGAGAGTTGCAGTAAGGTCATAGAGATAATGAAAGAGAGAGAGAGAGATGGAAAAACATGATGAAGAGAGTGAGAAAGACAGTGACAGAGGAAGAGAGGGATGAGGGCTATAGACATAGAGAAGGAACAAAAAACAGAAATATGGGTCATACCATAAAGTATTCAACTTGGAGAAAGAGTCAGAGAAAGAAATATAAAATATAAATCTCTTCCATAACCAACTGTGTATCTAAAGTGAGTTCCTAACATGCTCGTTCCACCTCCACGGATCTTCACCTCAACATCAATGCATGCAAACCAACGCTCTTAAAAAAGGGTTCTTGGGGTGCTAAATAGAACCATGCAGGCTTAAGGGTTCCTCTGATGAAACCTTCAAAATGGTTTAAAGAACCATGGAGGTGCCATATATCATATGACACATGCAATAAAACCATTTTCGGTTCTGTATAGCACCTTCTTGTCTAAGAGTGCACTAGCACTTTCAGACAGATCAGACATCAGTGGTGCCTTCACCTGCCTGGGTAAAGTAAATAACATCAGCATGACAAACAGGATGTGGGGTTGAATGATGCCCCTGCTGCCCCTCCCCCTGCTCTATCCACCCGGGGAAAAACCAACAGTGCGGGCAGGAAGTCTTTAAAAGCCCTGCGTCCCCCTGCGTCCCCCCGAGTGAGCGAGCGAGCGATGCTGAGAGAGAACGGGCCAGAGAGCAGAGACCCGCCACATTCACATGCAAATGGCAACAGCACTCCACACACATTGATTAACTCCCCGCCAGTCCATAGAGGGGACTTAAGGAGAAGATAGCAGAGCAGAGGAGAGGAGGAGGAGAGGAGGAGAGGAGAGGGGATGAGGAGGGGAGAGGAGAGCCAAGAAGAGTAGAGGAGGGGAGGAGAGGAGAGGAGGAGAGGGGAGGAGAGGAGAGCAAAAGAGAGGAGAGGAGAGAGGAGAGGAGTAGAGGAGAGGACCAGGGGAGGAGAGGAGAGGAGAGGAGGGGATCGAAGAGGAGAGGATGGGAGAGGAGAGCTGAGGAGTGGAGGGGAGAGGAAAGCAGAGGAGACGAGAGCAGAGAAGAGGACATGAACCCTTCCAGTGCGGCCTCCTCAGAATCAGGACAGTATGCTGCTCTGGTCTTCATGGTCTAATCTCGCCTACGTAGTCTGGAAGAGACCCTACTGTATGCTCTCACTAGAGAGAGAAACAGACAGAGAGAGAGAAAGAGAGAGAGAGAGAGAGAGAGAGGGTGAGAGACTGAGAGAGGGG
This sequence comes from Sardina pilchardus, assembly GCF_963854185.1. NCBI lineage: Eukaryota > Metazoa > Chordata > Actinopteri > Clupeiformes > Clupeidae > Sardina > Sardina pilchardus. Next base: position 27,952,472 of record NC_085001.1, read on the forward strand.
AGAAGGGGAGGGGTGGAAGAGGGAGAGAGAGAGACCAGGGGCACAAAACCAATAAACAGTCCTGTTTTTCGATTCATTGCTCCTCTTTTCTTCTGAACTGAAGCGAGGATCTCAGAAAACGCATAACAAAACAGAGTGCCTGTCCAAACACTTAGCCCCGCACAAGAGGCGTGTCCCGCTGACCCCATGAATGCTGATTGGGCCAGCCGCCGACCTCCCTTTTCTTTTCAGCCTTGTCGTCGAGCTCCGTTCTGCCCGAGACCTTTTGCCACGTCTTTACAAATCTGCACACAGATCCACCTCACTGCATGGACAGTGTGTGGCACAGCCAGGTAACTGAAATACCAAAGGATGCTGAAAGTTTACAATGGTCCAGACGGAGACAAGGGCTTCCAAACAATGTTAACTTTGAAAGTGTCCATGTCCACAAAAAAATGATACAAAATTGGGCAACTCAACCGCAATCCTGCCGGGTTTCAGACAGGACAGGAAACAGGCGACTAACAAGCAACTAGCTGTCTGGCTAGCACAGCCACCCAGCCGAGAGCTTAATTATCAAGCTGGTGTCCAGCTCTAGGTGGTCACATAGAAATGTAGGTGGACTGAGACGGCTTAGACAACTAGCCATAAACAGATAGACAGATAGATAGACAGACAGACAGACAGACAGACAGATAGATAGATAGATAGATAGATAGATAGATAGATAGATAGAGGTGGCACAACTCTGTGCCAAGTATTCCTGTTGGCATTTACCCACACTGTAGGACCCATTTTCTGAAACACATAACAATTCAAAGCTTTAGACAGCGCACAAATCAATCCAAAAATCAAATCTAAAATGGAACATGTTTCAGTTAGAGTCCAGTTTGAAAGTAGACTACTCTAATACATTTTTAGTTTAGTTTTGGGGACACATAATGAGCTGCAAAATAGAAACCAAAAGCACAAATGACACTAAAGAGAAAATATATAAAGATAATTGGAGTTATTGAAAACTATCAGCCCCTTGTTCAAATTGTGGTTGGTCCAATTATTTAACGTCCATCCTAAAAGCAATGTAACAGATTTTCTACAGCATACGTCTTATCTCAAGCCTATAGTTTTGACAATAAACTGATAATATGAGTGTTTGTGGATCAAGTGTAAAACTCCAATCAGAATTTGGAACCAAAATCCTATAGGATTCCAATAACAACAATCCTTTTCATGGGTTTCATCAGGTCCCTTTCCACAGGTGTATCAAATCAAGCACCTAGATTATGAATGCAAAATGCATGGTGCTTGGTTAATACACCTGTGGAAAGGGACCTGATGAAATCCATGAATAGGATTTAGGAATCCTATAGGATTGTTAAAAAATCCAAAATCTAATTGGAATCTGATTGGAATCCTATAGGAATTCATGATAAGGGAGGGACCAAGAGTACTGTAAAAGTGGCTGCCTCAAAACCATGCCGTACGTCACTAAACAGCACCATGAATATTTCCTGTATCCTGGGAAGCAGCAGAGGGCCTAGTTTGCCGTCTTTGTGGTGCTGATCTGAAGCTCAGTGTCCCTGCATCATTTATGGCCCTGTTTCATCACATGAGGTAATCCGTCGCAACACTTCTCTCCGTCAAGGGAAGCAGCTCTGCTCCACACTTCCTTCCAAAGCAGGGTGAGTTTTCCCTCTGTCTGTTGATATCTCTCACACACACACACACACACACACACACACACACACACACACACACAGACACACACACGTGTGTAACAAACTCAAAAAGGAGAAAAGCAGATTCAACCACTGCCCACACAGATAGAGATAAGATTGCCTGTTGACAAGTATTCTGGTATGTTTGTAAACAGTGACGATGACAAAATGTGAAATACACATTTTACATTACACACAACTGACAACATATGAAACCCTAATGTTGAAAAAAACATGTATTAGGCCTATTCATAATAAAATAAAGAGGATTATGAATTTGTGGTTAAACAGATATAGTAAAGGCCCTGTCTGTTGAATACTACTGTAAAACTAAATGTGCCTTTTTTCTATTCATCACGGTTACTTTCTTAAGGAGGCTACTAAATGTAGTCTTTCAATGTCATGATCGAAATAGGTGAGTCAGTTCTTACATCAGAATTTCTCTCATCGTCTCTTTTTCTCCTCTCACTATTCCATGCGCGCGCCCTGGCAAGTTCGCAAGTGCCTCGCGCTCTCAGTTAAAGGCAAAGGTGATATGGAAGTTGTTACACGTTTCCGGTCTAACACCTAATCGGAAAAGTTTGATTTTGAAGGAATCCGTTTTGGAGTCAAAGGTCATGCCTTGAACCCATTAGCGGGATGCTGTTTGCCTGCTACGGAAAGCCTTCAGGTTTCAACTTCAGAGCAAATCCTCACCTTCGGTGGACGTGAACCTATAACGCGCCGCAGATGTTCATTTGCCTGCTGTGATACATTTAATTAGCTGATGTACAATTGTTACTAGGACTTCGCTTCATGTGATGCCAAAAGGGTACTTATAGTTTTTACCACATTTAGCCTACTTTTGGTCACGACACTGACTTGTATAGCATATCCAGCAGGCCTATTGTTGGGTTGGCACATTTGTAGTCCATGTAAAAGGCCTCTAGCCTGCTTTGGTCAGTTCTTAAAATGTAAAGAGACAATTGAAAAATGATCGCAGTTTTTAGAGATGTCTTTGACACTGGTATATTTTCATCTTCCTAACACCTCTTCTCGGTAATCCACACCAGGCGTATTTGTGTTCTAACTTTTATCACGCTTCCTTCCCCCTCCATCTCTTGTCGTGTTTCACTGGGTGTTGCTATTAAAGATTTATGATCGACTCCTCATCGGAACGCTCAACTGCAACCCTGCCAGGGAGCCGAGGCTGAAGGCTTGAATGAAATCACATGAAATCGAAGGTCCCTTAGCTCGCATCCCAAACTCTCAGCGCGGGGTTGGAGATTTGATCAAGGCTTGATAAAATTGTCACGAGGGAGATGAAAAGGCAGACAAAAACGTGAACAATTTCCGCGGTGTTTCAATAGGCAGCACAACCCATTAAACACGAGTTACAATCATCTGTCCTGACTCCGTCGGTGAGGGGATCAGAGGAGAGCGTTTAAAATCAAACACCGCTTGACAAATGATATGAGAACAATTCTTGGATTGCTGCGTTACAGAGACAGCGAAACCCGCACAGGCAAGATGAAATGGAAGATGAAGCCAGGTACAGCTAGAATAAAAAATACCTGCTGTTTCTTCATTTTGGACCATTAGTGTATTTTACAAGGAGAATGTCTTGAAATTTCTTGTAATTTTTCTACCCAATTTAACAGAACACCGCAATCTCGAAGCCTAGCTATTTCATCCCCGCCCGCAGACATACACTCAGCACAATGTTTAATGTATAAGGAGCCAACATTATTCTACAGAGAGTGCAGAGATTATAAATATGCATGTATTCAATTAAGGGTATTACCGGGGAGCTCATTAGCATAAGGATCTGGGAGCTTAACATGCCTCTTCATATTTGTGCTATAAAACTTTAATATAAACTAAGGCCAAATTGTGCCTGCGGTTTAGGTATCGGCTACTAGGATACTTCCTGAACACCTCTATGAAATTAGGCTAACCAATAATAATAATAATAATAATAATAATAATAATAATAATAATAATAATAATAATAACATTATTGTTGCCAGTTTTCTATTTTCATTTTCATTATTTTAATGACCAATAGCCTATGTGAGCTGATTATTAAGCTTAGCCTAGTCATTAAGTCAAACATGTCAACTTCTTGTCACCCATGCATCACTCATTGATAAAATAAATGCAGATTTATTTTCATAATAAATATAAACTGCAATACCTGTGAATGCCTCATTGACGAGATTTAAGAGAAAAATGTTTCCTTTGCTTACCAGCATGAACTGAAATTTCGGGTCTGTTTACAGCAGGCTGAACCCTTACCTATTGTTTTTATCATTATTACTATTATTATTATTATTTTACGTTTGCATGATTCAATTGCATATCTTTTCAAATTTCAAATGACGCAGCCAAAGTCTGCCTTGCTTTGCACAATAAGACAATCCAAATAACACTGTGCTCACCACATCATTTATTTATCAAGGGTGAGACACTCGTGAAATGGATTATCTGCCCTAAAAGTTTGCAATATAGGTTGAGGCTGCCCTATTAACACATATATTTGTCTTAAGGAGAGGGAGAGAGTGTCAATAACTATTCAATTGCTACTGTGTAACAGTTTAATAATAAAAGGGTGGTTTATTACATTGTCATAGGTCATGCTATTTGTTTCCCCATCCTCGGGCAAAACTGGGCTATAACATAATAATGGCCAACTGAGCGGCAGCGAGAATTCTCTTAATTCGGCCAGCCTAATTATCTGTCCCTAGCCTACATACTACCACTGCTGGCGGAACGGAGAGGACCAGAGCCCTTCTGCTCACCAAATTAATACCCTCGACCAATTAGGATCAGAGTTCTAATTAGGGGTTGGTTCAAGGGGAACCGGAACGTCAGAAACAGAAAACATTTTGCGACAGAGAACACTTGGAGAATCAAGTATACGGTTGAAGTGAGTGTGTGTGCGTGTGTGTGTGTGTGTGTGTGTGTGTGTGTGTGTGTGTGTGTGTGTGTGTGTGTGTGTGTGTGTGTGTGTGTGTGTGTGTGCGCGCGCGCGCGCGCTATGGGATCGTAATTAGGCAGAGCGCTGATGCCGCGCTGCATGGCATTTTATAGACTACGATCTGATTTGGCAGTGACTTGATGAACACGTCATGCGTAAAAGCATGAGGGTTGTCTCGCCCTCCTCTCGTCCCCTGTGAACTTGGTCGGTGTAACCTACACACATGCGACCAAAAACACCCACCCTCTGTCCGGCGACGGAGGGCAAGCTGACGGGAAGATTTGCATAAAGGCAATAATTGCAATGAAATTGTTGACACTGACAAATAAGCCATGGGCCTTCTCTGGCCACACGAAGATTGATCTAAAACCTTGCATGCGACCTGGGCCAAAATTAAAATGGTTTATCATAGTCCACTTATTACGCATGTGTTACCTGATGTATTAAAGAGTGCATGCAAATGTTATTTGACCAATACAAAAATCAGCAGAAACTTCACCATTTGAAGGAAACGTTGTTGCGTTACTGTTTTATTTTATTAATTTGTTTATCTTGCTGCTATTTACATGAGAGACAACTGAAATAGGCCTGGGTGTACCCTATAGCTACACTAGAAAATCAAGCTTTTCTAGCCTACTACTAAAACAGAAATGTGTCAATAATAAAGGCCTATACAGTTCATATATATGTTTTCTTCCAATATCATTCATGTTGTGCTGTTCGCCAATAAATTATTTATTTTACTCACTGTCTTAGAACATCACAACATTCACATCTGCAATCAACCCCATAAAATCAAAGGAAATATTTTTTTTACGCGAATGTGAAAATTGAACAAACAGTTACCAAAAAAAGTATTCCGCAATTCAAACACATGTTATGGATCTGTGATGTAGAAGAATCACACCAGAACAGGGATGTTTAATATCTTATTCAATTAATTACATATTGCAGCTGACGCATGACACACTGGTGATTCCCTGATATTGAAAGCACATTCGGAGTCTATTGTTGGCGCTTAGTCCCTTGTGACTATGTATCTTTGAGTGTGTGTGTGTGTGTGTGTGTGTGTGTGTGTGTGTGTGTGTGTGTGTGTGTGTGTGTGTGTGTGTGGCTGGCTCTTGAAATATTCTGAAGCAACTTGCCGACGTGTAGCAGATGTTCTCAAAGAAGTTGGCTAAACCGAATCAGGTAACACATCATAAGATGTCACTTTCATTGCGCTTTAGGGGAAATAAAGCCTTGACTGATTCGCGATATTAATTACATTTGAATTGATTTCCCAAGACATTGGAGCGCTGAAGAAATCAGCCACGAACACATGTCAAAAATGTCTGTCACACACACATTTTCTGATAAGCACAAGCACACATTCACGTATCTGCCATTGGAAGACTAGAAGAATCACCGTTTGGAACCTGTTCGCAGTTCTTGCAGTTCGCCCATACGAGTTTCCTTCACATGGGTCCGGGGTTACTGCACGGAAGCAAAGCCTGGGCAGCCCTGCGTAGAGCCGGTCGGCCTGGCTGCAGTTGGCTGAACAAGCTCGAAATCTTCACGACAACCATGAGTAGACGGATATCAAGAGTTTGACGACTTCACACAACCAATGAACATCAGCTCTGGGACGTGACGTATAGGTCCCCGATAGAAAAGGCGCGGACTGTACGTAGCAGGGTGTGCGAGTAGGTTTTGGAGACGCTAGTACCGAGCGGGGATGCCACGCGTAGGCAACCGCAGACTCCCGACTGGAATTATACAAACTCAGTGCACAACCAAGTCATTTTCTCAGCCATTCTCATGCAACCAAGTCAACATCAGAGGCACAAAACTGCATTGAACGGCGACAGCACTCCTTTGGTGGAAAAACAAAACTTGAAAAGAGAAGGGACATCGGTTTTTAGCAGGTGGCAGCAAGCCATTGTTATATTTGATGAAATTCCATCAGTTGATACGCCTTTGCATCCAGAGCAACGTGTAATAGTGTAACAATTTCTGATTTTTATTCTCTTCCGGTGGCACCAAGACCCAGAGGATATGACAGAAACATGAAGACACGTGTATTTTCTTCAGTTGAGACCTGCTTTTATCCTTATCTCGCTCTCAGGCACATATGCTGGATTATGTTTTAATGTAGTACATTTGGAACTGATTCATCCCTCTGTTTAAATGCAGTCGATGCGCCACTTGTCCGATTGATAACTTTCAGGGGAAAGGCGTTTGAGTGAACTTCAGTAGGCTATATTTATTGACTGACAAATGAATCCCCAAAACGCCCAATCCGAAAATACACAAGGAGAGAGGGGAAGGCACAGTAACAAATGCGTGCTCTGCTGGTACGTTTTCAGCCTATCCTGCTGGAATCTCACAATCCTTGTGTAGCCTTTTTTTTTGGTAATGACAAAATTTTGTAGCTGCACGGATTGATTCTTTCGAGGGATTCGTCGGGTTTTTTCCCCCTCCAAAAATAAAGAATTGGACTCTAGACTTGGCTGGTAGTACTACGCCCCTGCATTCCAAATCTTAACTTGCCCCATTTTTTTCCTTTTAAAAAAGGTAATTTGAACTTCCGATTCATGGGGCTGGGTTTGCGTCTTACGGAAATCTTGGCTTGCAGATCAGAGGGAAGCACGTGTAATTTGCTCTCGTCGGCTGCAACGATGCTTTTCCACGGTCTCCCCGGAGGAGAGATGCAGGGCGTCATGGAGGAGATGGAGCGGAGAGGTAAAGGCGACTCGTCGGCGATCAGCTCGGCAATAGACATGGGGGAGACAGGAACGGTAAGAGAAACCTCCTAACCTCCCTCAGGCTCTCGCCGTTGTGGGTGAGATGACTGATTCGTAAACTGTGCAAAAAAAACCAACAACAACAAACAAACATAGCCTACACTTTTGTGCTACAAAGACAAATAGTCCTTCTTACATTAGACATCACTCTGAAGAACAAACTGTATTTAGTGGCATTGTGTCATTGAACAATGCATTGTTAAAACATAGTTCAAATTATTTAAGCTATTACATTTTATTACGGATGTAGCTACTGATGTATTTAACTTTTAGTCAATATAACACTGTAGTTATCATATTAACAAAACTGCAAGGTGCCTAATGTATATATTTAGGTCTTGTTAATTATTGATATGGGATTATTGTAGTTACAACTAACAGTTTCTCAGTTAATTGCTCATTCTATATTGTTTAAAAAGTAGATTTTGTGTGAGCCTTATACACATAGACAAAGCTTTAAGGCCTTGTTTAAGTTCGTCTATCTTAAACGGTAAATGTACCACTTTTAAATTATTATTATTAAAATGTTTTGATTACCTTTTGTATTACCTTTTGGACATTCATAAGGTATAAATTCGTTAGGAAAGAGAGTGGATGTAAATAAATATGGTCGTTTTCAGTTTTATTTTCTTTGTGCGCTCCTGTGTTTTTCTGTGTGCTGTGTGTATGGTTTGTTGTGCGTGCACGCCAGCGTTTTCCCATAAATATTTCAATGTCTACATTTTTGTCGTCCAGTTTTCCGAATTAGATATTTGTTTTATTGAGTATAAGTGCTGTTTTAAAAGAATTGTGCTACTGACATTTCAAAGCGTAACAGGCCATACAATTCTATGCCCAACATTTTCTATAACTTACAGGCTACAGTTGTAGGCTACCCCTGCAATGTGAGTGTCTTGCCTATTCGTACTGAACTTGTTAGACATTGTAGAGATAAGATATCTGTATAATGACGAGCTGTAATCACAGATCATGTTACAGCCTAACAGTGTGTTTATGTAGTGTGGGATGTCATACATGGAAAAGTATGCAGCCTAATGTCAAATGAATTGAATTTACTTTGTGGGACGGAAGATTGTGTTTTGAAATGATGCCCCTCCCATCTGGTTGCAGGCTGACTAGGTTTTACTCACCCCAGTAAACACACACACACATGCATGAGAGAGAAGCTGCTAAGCTTGCATACCAGCTTGTCTATTCTGGTCGTATCAGGGTTGTTGTCAAGTAGCATAAATCTGTCAGGAAAGCGGGAATGGTGATGAAACATGCCGCTGTTCTTGCCCCATCCTTGGCTCTATCCGACTGCTCGGTGGTGGTAAGTCCGTGTGTTGTGTATGCTTCTCTCCAGAGCATGCCGTCCATCAGCGGAGACAGGGTGGCCCTGTGCGCCGGCTGCGGGGGGAGAATCTCGGACCGCTACTATCTACTGGCCGTGGACAAGCAGTGGCATATGCGCTGCCTCAAGTGCTGTGAATGCAAACTCAACCTGGAGTCCGAGCTGACCTGTTTCAGCAAAGACGGCAGCATCTACTGCAAGGAGGACTATTACAGGTAACAAACGAAGTCTTAGTGCTAGACGCGAATGTTAAAACAAAAACAATATCAAAGAAATCTAGGCTATGTGTTTTGTGTAGCCTACATCTGCTATTTCATAAAACTTCTGATTCACTGTCCGTATAGAAGTAGGCTACTGGGCCGTGTGTCCCTTCATCACATCGATGTGTGAGGGGAAGAATGAATAGGCCTATGCAAATATGAATTGTGTTTTAGTAAGACAAATGTCAATTTCATAGTAGTTTAACACAAAAAAGTGTCTGAGTGTGAAGGGTTCCAACTTTTCATGGCTTTGGCTGCTCAGTGTCACTATCGGTGTATGATGGGGCCTAGACTCGAGCGAATAGCACATGGGCCTGAATGTAAATTCAGGCGTTTGTTTGTGATAGTCTTCCGGTTGAGCATTGTAAAGTGGGTTTGGGTCCATAATAAGGTCATTAAATAATGATGGGCTTCATTTTGGTGTGAGAGCCTTTTCAAAAGCCACTCTGTCAAATTATACGAGCAGTTGTGAGTATGGTGTAATTAATGGATAAGAGCGCCCATTATCAATTAGACAGCTCGTTTTAAGCGTAATTGCTTTAATTAAACCAAAACAGGTCCGCGTCTCTTGAAAGTTCTGTTTATACACTTCATGCTGATACATTCCCAATGTGTAGCGTTAAATGGCGTTAATGTTATGATAATCTTAATGTCTCTGTATAAACACTACACTTGGTCACTGATTATGCCCAGTTGCTGTATTGCCCAAGTGGTTTACTTGATTATCTTAAGAGGAAATTATATTTGTTAGATTTCAAAGTGTAAAACAATTTTGTGTAAATGTGTTTCACTATTTGTTTGTTTGAAATAGTTATTCTTTCAAGGGATGAAAACGAACAAAACGAATATAAAACAATTTGTTTTCTTTCTGCAGGAGGTTTTCAGTGCAGAGGTGCGCGCGATGTCACCTGGGCATTTCGGCGTCGGAGATGGTGATGAGGGCGCGCGACCTGGTCTACCACCTGAACTGTTTCACCTGCACGACCTGCAACAAAATGCTTACGACAGGGGACCATTTCGGCATGAAGGACAGCTTGGTGTACTGTCGGCTCCATTTTGAAAGCCTCATCCAGGGGGACTATCCGGCACATTTCAATCACTCGGATGTAGCGTCTGCTAAAGGACTGGGTACGGCTGGACCGTTGGGACTCTCATATTATAACGGCGTCAGCACGGTGCAGAAAGGTCGACCCAGGAAACGAAAGAGTCCCGGGCCAGGAGCCGATCTAGCCGCCTACAATGCAGGTAGGGCCAGTTCACTCTACCGCACGATTTTGGTCGGGCACTTACCGCCTGGCAATTTTGGGTGCAGGGAATGTCTATAGCAGGCTAGTGGTAGATTTGTTTGTAAAAAGTCCTCAATCGCAGCTTAATGCTTAAGTCTTTTCGTGCTGTATCAAGGTGCGTATGATTTTTCGCACACACACACACACACACTTGAGCCCGTGAGACGGCTTGACCGCTATTCTATGGCTTCTATAAGCCCATCCCAGTGTAAATTAGGTTGTGATTTATGCACATGCACTTTTGGACGCACGTGTATGCGTTTTCACGAAGACGTGCTTGACACCAGTAGATGTTGCCTCATGTAAGGACTATGACATTAGAACTCTGTGATTATTATGTCGAAAGTTCTTTGTCGGGAAAACATATAAGGTAGGGCCAAAATGGGAATTAACTTATGAAGTTCAATATGTGTTTTGAAGTTTAGGCCTACGTGATTTACGCCTTTTTAAAATGATTTATTATTATTGCTATTATTGTTATTATTTTATGATCAACCCTATATGAGCAATGAGTACGATATCAAAAAAACAATCTGCGTAGGTGTAGAACTATAGACAATGCTATTTAAAATAACATATTAAATGGCAGCGACGTTTCAGGCCTAGTATAATCAGTGGGCTACTGATTAAACGCATATTTAACAGTGACAGCAACATGTTCATCTTTGGTTTTACTAAACACTTCCATATGATTCAGCATTGTTTGCTCTTTTCAGTATTCGATACATGAACCTGGCATTGAAAAGCGATGCTTTATGTTAACGTCATGGGACTAGGCTATGTTGCAACTGAGCAGCTTTCATTTTGTCATCCTGAAGATTTTTGCAAACGCACTGTTCAGTTGACAGCCCTATACATACAGTAACGTGGTGTTGAGCATTTTTCAAGCAACACAAATGCAAAAATATGTTCCCCTTACATCAGTTCAGACAAATCTGACTGGCCTGTAAAGGATTTAGCCTTGGCTTGTCCATAGCCATAATCAAGAACTGTTCCGACGAAGTAATAGTTTGGATTTTCTTTCTTTTGTAAGAGGTCTGAAACTGAAAAGTGCCCAAGTGCTGGTTGGGTTAAAAGAGCTGCTGTACACTTGAGCTGGGAGGACGTGAGTAGTTGTCCCGCAGCGGAAAGGGCCGCCTCAACTCGGCCATTAGGCACCAGTGATCACGGAGGGTCAAGCAGGAGAATGCTGGACGCTTATAGAGCCGGACAAGTGGAAAATGGCTTAGATGCAAGCCAGGACCTCCAAAAGATTAGAAAGACGAGAGAGGGGGAGACAGAAAGAGGGGCAGAGCTGAGCGAGTGAGAGATTGAAAGAGAAAGACAGAGAGGGAGAGAGAGAGAGAGAGAAAGAAAGAGAGAGAGAACGGGGGAGTGAGGGTGGCTCTTGCGTAGTTAAACAATTCTTTTCCACGTTTGCCAAGAACTCAACAGAGCATCGGAGTCGCTTATTTCCAAGTAATCACAATTTGCGCTTTTTAATGTGCACCACATTGTGAAGTATGTTTCTATTTTATCATTTGTGAAAAATATTAAGTGTGAAGTGGTCCACAGTGATGACAGTGTTTTTTTTTATTTATTTATTTTTAACTATAACGCCTTTTAATTTGGACAGAGAGCCCTGCTTGATAGTTGCTTTGTATCATCCACATACTCACAAGACATACATCTGAGGCTATTTTCAGATTGTCTTAGAGTATGCGTTTTCACATACATTTGAAAATTACTATCAGCAACACACACATGGCATTGAGCAAGACCAGAATATAAAATAATCCAATGAGAGAGAGAGAAAAAAAAAAGCGAAACTTTGCATTTTATCCAATCTGTTTGATCTTGCAATTCATATAAAACAATTCTGCTATCATTTCTAATTTATCTTACATATATTACATCTCTCATGGCTGAAATACGAAGTGCTTTAATGTGCGAAAGACTGAATCCAGGGGGTTTCGCCACCGACGCCCGATTAGTTCAGTAAACATTTGATGCAATTTTGGATAGTCAGTATTCAAAAATAGTCTCTGTTAGGATCACTGGCGCCCCCCTCAGGTCAGAGATACTTGCAACAAAGCGCAGTTTCTACTGCAACAGATATGAACTTGGGAAACGCGAGCAATGTCCCATTATTAGGCTTCTCATGGGCTAATATCGATTGATGTAAACGAATATATTTTTGCAATAGCCCAAGTTGGCGTAGTTAAGTAGGCTAATTAATTGTGTTTGTAGGGGTTTTCGAAGTGGTTTGTAAAACACTTGGTTGCCGGCAAAAGTGGACTATAAAATCCTGTGCGCAATCACAGCCCTTGTGTGTTTATTGTTTAGTAAAATAAACGAGTGGTAGATTTAG
>NC_085001.1:27967642-27970142 GCF_963854185.1 Sardina pilchardus
ACACAGACACAGACACAGACACAGACACAGACACAGACACAGACACAGACACGAACACGAACACGAACACGAACACGAACACGAACACGAACACGAACACGAACACGGACACAGACATCTTACACATACACGGACACGGACACATTCTGGCAACTCTTGTACATTACATGTGTTTTTTTAATGCATACTCATTGGAGTCAGTTCACATTGTGCCTTGTGTATGTGACATAGAATTCGATTTGATTCTTGATTTGAGAAGTTGCCTCAGTGCCCTGCCTGGTTGGGTCAAGTTAGTAAGCGGTTTGACCCGGCTCCTGTTGGCCGTAAATTCCTACTGTTCGGTTCCAGTCAAATGCCTTTATTTCCTACTGGTCAGATCCAGTCAGAGTCGAAGCCCTGTTTCAGCTCTGTTAGATAGTTCTGTTAGATACAGGTACACACGGAGCCTTCAGACTCTGTCCATTTTGTCCATCTTATCGGGGAATCAGGAACTAGCTCCTGCCGGCTGGATCCAAATAGGTGCCCTTAAGCTAAGTTAGCGATGGCAAATATGAACCATCAATGATGTCAATATCAATGCTAATTGAGCTAAAGTAAACATCTCTTAAATTTTTTTGCATAATGGCTGTATTGATTTAAAAGACTAGACCCGGGAACATTGGCTGGGTAACAAAAATATGAACACTTTTCAAAGGTTGACTGTGCTAAACTGTCAAATTGTTTCCCGATGTATTCAAAGCAAACCTTCCTAATTTGACTCATATTGTCAGGGGCCAAAGGGGTTTGTTAGATTCAGAAGACAGAGATCGTTGCCAAGTCTAGTGTTTGTAATAGTAATGCAATTTCAATCCTGCTTTCTTATGGGATTTTATGTTATTTATAAGGTAGAGTGCAGCTCAAATAAACCATAGTCTTTTCACTGACAAGAAAGAGGTCTCTCCCTCTCTCTGTCTCTCTCTCACTGACATTTTAGCAACACTCAACACATCTGAGAATAATGACAAATAATACAAAGTATTTACGGGGGATTGTCTTTGCTGAATGCCACTGAATGTTTTTCCCCTGAATATCTTCTCACTGGTGAATTATTGGTCACTTTCTCACAAATGCCTGAATAACAGCATGACAGACATTTTTAATTCGACAAATATTATTCTGTTTGCAAAACACCATTAAAAATAATTGCAAGTATGAAGGTCTCAAATAGTGAGAATTTTCCTATTGAAAACAATATTCGGTAGCAGCTGTTTTTGTGCCAAGCTGAGCCATGAAAGGGTTAATATATGTCACATCAAACGGATTCAGGAGAAGGAGGAAAATTTGAGACTCATTCTTGATTCTTGCAAACACGACAGCAAATTATCTTGGGGACAGCCGAGAACAAAAAAACACGCTAAAAAGGTTTGCGAACACCAAATGTGCTGAAAATCTCATGGCTCTAATTACTTCTTGCACTAAACAAAGCAGTCATTTTGCTTTGATGAAGCCTTTTCTTTTGCCTTGTTTGTCATTCAATATCAAAAATTCCCACTGCGCTCTCTCTTCTCTCCCTTTCTTCCCTCTCTCTTTCTCTCTCTCTCGCTCTCTCTTCTCTTTCCATTTCTTTCCCCTCTCTCTCTCCTCTCTCTTTCTTTCCTCTTTCTCCTCTCTCTCTCTCTTCTTTCCCTTTCTCTCTCCTCGCTCTCTCTCTCTTTCTTCTCTCCTCTCTCTCCCATCTCTTTTTGCTTTCTGTCCATCTCTTTCACTAACACCCCCTCCCTGTTTCCACTTCTCTTCCTCTGTGTCTCTCTGTCTCTCTCTCCCAATTCTTCCCTTCCTCTCTCTCTTTCTCTATCCGTCCCTCCCATCTCTTTAACCGAAGCAGAAATCTATTGACTCAGCTCGCCTCCACAGTTATAGTAAATCATGTCTGTCCACCTTCCCATCCCCTCCCCCCACCCCCACTCCTGTCTTCAGGTCTGGTTCCAGAACGCGCGGGCTAAATTCCGACGGAACCTCTTGCGCCAGGAGAACACGGGCGTGGACAAAGGTTCGGACGGCTCGCTGCTGCAGGGTGGCACGCCGTCGGGACCCGCCTCGGAGATCTCCAACGCGTCCATGAGCCCGTCCAGCACGCCCACCACCCTGACGGACCTCACCAACCCCACCATGCCCACCGTCACGTCGGTGCTGAGCGCGGTGCCCGGGGGCATGGACGTGCTCGAGTGCCGCAGCCCCTCCCAGACCACCCTTACCAGCCTCTTCTGATGCTCGCCGCGACCGCGACGATGCCCTGGCACACTGGCACACGCCCGCCTGCCCCCGTACGTCCACTGTGTAGACCACAGACGGGCACAGGTGCCCCTCACAAACTGGCCATCGGGAGAAGGGTCGGACCAACCACTCATCATCACGTCGTCCTACTGACCACAGACCACAGACACACTCCTCGGCGTCGCTGGGCTTGTCTGGAGATGCGTAAGGCCGTCGTCACAACAGCCGAGCGAAGCTGGCCAACGCA
>NC_085001.1:27972642-27975142 GCF_963854185.1 Sardina pilchardus
ATCCAAACACTCACACTCCTGTCACAGTGGCACAAGTGTAGGCTCATTGTCTCCCTGTGAACCACTCGCAATGCCTCTGACAATGTTCTGTCGATCAGTAGAATTGAATATTCAACATGGTAATTGTTTTCTCTTTTAGGTCTGTAGAACCTTATTGGTGGTTACCATCATATACAGTATTTTGCATATGGAGAAGGGTACCTGGTTCTTGTTCATTTTGATGGTTTGAAGAAGTCATTGGCCTGGCAGAAGTTGCTATAGTAGGTATGAATGATGATTTGACCAAGTGTCATTTTTTCAGTAAAATACAGAAGCGTGTTCCAGTTATTTTAGGATTATTTTACTTATTTTTGTCTAAAAAAAAGGCATCCCCCATCAGCCAGAACTTCCACTGTCCAAAATCCCTGGCTCACAGCTGCTGTAACTGTGGGAGCTGAAAATCTAAAGCAGTCGTCGTTGTGGCTGCCCATGTCCCCGTTCTTAGAAGAGAGAGAGGGAGGGAGAGAGAGAGAGAGAGAGAGAGAGAGAGGGAGAGAGAGGGAGAGAAAGAGAGGGAGAGAGAGAGAAAGAGAGGGGGAGAGAGAGAGGGAGAGAGAGAGAGAGAGAGAGAGGAGTGCTTGCTGAGTGGGCCTGGGGAGAGAAGGGCCTCTATTCACTAGCAGTGGCTGATTAGGGAGGGCCTGGCACCGTTCCCGAGACGGGCAGGAATTCCTCCGCTCCACTCTGGAGGCCCCATGTGCCGGTTCTCCCCCCGTGGTGAAGCTTGGATCGGTCCAGCCCAGCCCAGCCCAGCCCAGCCCGGCCCAGGTGAACCCAGACAATAGGTGGGTTTCACAAGGACACATTAATGGTAATTTCCCGACTATTAGCTGCGGCTTTTACATTGATTTTGCAAAATTTCTTCCGCTATGAGGCTGATACACGGGGACCGTTAATATGGTATTAATATGGTTTTGCTTCTTTTAACGTGCATAAAACACAGCCCTGCCGCTTATACACAATGTGGCTAATAATACACAGGAAATGACTGTATTTCCAATTAGAATAGGAATAACAGCTCAATCTGAATATAAACTGCACATGTAAACACCTTGATCGGAATGAAACCGTCGATCCAATCAGAATTTTAATTGGAATGAAAGAGGTGGTGTATTCCGTTCTTATTCTGACTGAACAGCCCTGCATGTCAATCGGATTGCTAAAGCAAAGGAACGACGGCTAGTCCGATGAAAGGTTTTCAAGCTCTTGAGAGCACCTCATCAAAATAGCACTTACGCCATGTAAACAGATTACACAACATTTTCATTTGGAATAGTCCAATCGGAATGACAAAAAATAAACTGTCCATGCAGACCCACCTACTGTGGCATGGCAGGATTCACTCAGCACTGCGCTCACTACCGCTGTAAATATAACGATGAGGTTTGCAGCTGTTTTTTTTTCTGCCACGTGTGAGTCTGCGTCCGCTCTGCACCAAGACCACTCCTCTGGGCGCTACGGAAACCACTTCACTGTGGGCAGGTACCGGGGAAGCGCTTTGATAGTGCTGGTGGAATAGAGTAGCGCTCTGTTAGGGAACACAAGCACATTCCTGGGTACGCTTCTATTTCTAGCCTTTTTCGAGGACCGCACATCTCTCTTTCACAGCCACAGACAGACAGACAGACAGACACACACACACACACACACACATACACGCACACACGCACACGCTCGCAGACACACACACACACACACACACACACACACACACACACACACATGCATACACACACACACACAGTAGATAGTAGCTACAAAAGCACTCAAACAGTGTTTAGCCAGCAAATGCACTGGTTGGCCCTTTTACTGTCTACTGTGTTTGTAACAAGGACTTACATTTTACATGAATAAATAAGGAATAAATAACAACATCATTATGCAATCTATACCTTTAAAAAAGAATTTGCCTATGTGTGCCACTGAAAAGCATTTAATCTAAGAACTCCAAGCCCAGTAAATAAACACAGCTTTACAGAACAACAACGTTCTTTAGGGAGTTTGGTTTGGCTTTAAGTTAAGAGGTTTGTAAGGTTTATTGGGCGGTAATTGCTATTTGTTTGTCTCCACTTGAACAGGAAAGCGGAGTACGCCGCTTGTACCGCTGCTGCTTTCAATCTAAGCCTGGCAAAAGCAACAGAGACACAGACATCAGACAGCCATTAAAGCTCGTTTGTACAGTACAGTCACCCATGTAGGGTGTCTATCTCAATCACATCAACAAGACAGGACTTTAGAGACGATTCTTTCATTAGGTGAGTCTGGTACTAAGAATAGGCATGCATGCAAAAAAGGCATAGAAAAAAATAAATGAAATTATAAATATACAGTTTTAAATATACAGCGCTATATACAGTAGGAGGGTGTCATTTGTTACAGGAATGGCTAACTGATGAAAATAGTTGTTGTATTTATGAGAAAATTCCACTTCAAATTTTCTACACCGGGACACAAGATTTGT
>NC_085001.1:27985142-28010142 GCF_963854185.1 Sardina pilchardus
ACATCATTTAAGCAGTAACTACATTTCCTCATATGCCTAGGGACCCACGTTTGTCTATGTCTGCCCGTTTCAATGTGTAGGTTATGGTCACTGATTCTGTATTTTGTCAGTGTTGTTCTTTTCTTTCTATCTTTTATGTTACTTAAATATGGGGCTAAACAATAGTTTCTGTTCAGGCTTCTGTATATCTCTAGTTTATCATTCGTTTTTATTTCTTCCTTCCAGAAATTAATGTAATGCATTTGATTTGTATTGTTAATTTCTTTCAGTACAGATTTTGACATGTGACTTAGGCTGTTTATGTTATTTTTGTTGGCAATTTGGAATAAGGGGTCACACTTCTGGGTAAAGGACTTGTGCTTGAAAGCCTTATGATGGTAGGTTTCAGCATTGCTTCTGGCTAGATGTAACCAGAATTTAGAGGCCCTTTTGTCTATGTCAATAAGTAAGGGGAACCTCCCCAACTCCGAGCGGCAGGCCAAGTTAGCTTATGTGGGAAAGTGGCTGTGTGTGTGTGTGTGTGTGTGTGTGGAACACTCTCTCTCTCTCTCTCTCTCTCTCTCTCTCTCTCTCTCTCTCTGTACTCAAACCCACAATGCTTTACATAAGAAATATTCAGAGAATAAGAACAAAAAAGGGGAAAATGCGCTTGGTGTTCTATTTTCAGCATCTTTCTTTCAGGATCCACAGGTGTGTCTTTACCTCACCGTCTGCATCAAGCAGATGGACTCTGCTCTGGTCTCTTGGCCATTAACTGGACCACCGATGATGCTGACCACCTATGGGTGTGTTTGCACGTATCGTCGTCTAGAGAAAAAGTCAGGCTAAAGCCTTTGCACACCAATGTCCCTAATTTTATATGTTTTTTTTTTTTTCTGTCAACAAATACACAACACTGCAGTTGGAAACTATTGACACACAGATGCTGAACACACAGAAAAGCAAACCTGTTCTGAGAACTTTGGAGATAGATGGAACTTTGGAGAGTGGGTGGAGCTTTGGAGAGTAGGTGGAACTGTGATTGACACATGAGGTCGTAATTATTCAGCACCAATACAGAGGGTACGGATAACTGAGTGCTCTGCACGGGCACAGGTGGCTGCTCCTCTGAGGAGTCTTTTAAGTGTGTACAGTACTGCATGTGCAAACCATTCAGCAATGAAGGAGGTAACATCAGGACACTTCTCACCCGTATCTGATGAACGTGTTTTTTTTAAATATTTTTTTAAAAAATATTTTTTATAATGTATTTTTTAATGTGATGAACATGTTTGACTGCATAAGTGATTCTGAGAACCGTGTGCGCGCACACACACACACACACACACACACACACACACACACACACACACACACACACACACACTCATATAGTCCTATGGACCAGACATGGGGTGGAGCTTTCAACGCCCAGCAGCATCCTCCACACCCTGTACATGAGTGCTCTGACCAACTCATCCACCCCAGCAACTCCCTTTCTCTATCTCCCCCCTCTTCTCTTTCTTTCACTCACTCTCTCTCTCTCTCTCTCTTTCTCTCACACACACACGCACACACACACACACGCATATGCACACACACACACACACACACAGACACACACACACACACACAGTGGCTTAAGTGGAGTCCCACCACCACCCTTCAACCCCAGCCCCTTCTAGTCACCTACTGCAGGCTTGGTGGCATTCTGGGATTGTTCTCAGAGTCTCCAGTGGCATTCTGGGATTGTTCTCCGAGTCTCCAGTGGGGAAAGGCCATCTCCACAGTACCCACTAAAGAGAGAACAATTTAGCCCTTCTCAACTGAACATGCCCCCCACCCCCCCTCACTCTGTCTCCTCACTTGTCAGTCTCCTCGCTTCTCTCTTTTACCCCTTTTCCACCAGTGCATTTCTAGTCTTGGTTCAGAGTGGGTAACAAATCTCAAACCAGTTCTTTGCCATTCTACTCCAATAGATCTGGCTCTGGGTCAGCAAAACAGTTTACAGCTCAGCACAACTTTGTGCTTGTGTTCTGTCGACTTATGCTTTTTTATTGAGATGAGTTAGGGCAGTGCAAATCAATATATTTTTGATGAATAGGGCACTGTTTTACGAGTTAAAATGCTTCAACCAGTCACTAGCTATAAAGGAATTCCAGGTGGTCCATGACAGCGCCATGGAACACATGTTTCAAAATGGAGAGGTGAAATACACAACCAGAATATGTTCGCATTTTGTAACATTTATTTTTGATCTTAGCTTAATGATTTTGATTGATAGACATGAAATATGAAATACAACATTTTAGAGAAAAAAGTCTCACTCTTTCTCACTTTCTCTCACTCTCACACACACACACACACACACACACAGCCACTTTCCCACATAAGCTAGACATCCGGATGTCAAACGGATGTCAAACGGGTGGCTGTATGTGGGAACGCAAATTCGAGTATTTTCTTACCCGGAACTCACCCTACTAGCCGCCTAGTACTACTTTTCGGCCGTGTCCTGTCCAAAAGTAGTTCGGCCGTGTCCTGTCCAGTAGCGTCTCAGTTAGTTTGCTCCTCAGTATGTGTCCCTACATTTGGAAAGCACAAACTAGTTGGCGTCACCTGACTCGGGGAGGGGGGTGTGTTGCTTGACGATGTTTGACATGTAAACAGGCCTTCTGCGCGCTAACTTAAGGCCTTCTTTTGTATGCGGTTGCTCACATCCGCCCGTAGGCCTAACCTTATATTATGTGCGTATAGTGGCAGTAGGCCCTATCTCTTGATTATAATAACAGGCAAATTGTTACAGGACAACCTAAACTGACTTCCCCAATGCTTCCCCGCAGCACATATCAGCACAGGCTACAACATTGACTTGGGGGAAAAAATCTCATTTGTAGGTCGGAATGGGGGTACTAAAATGTGTCGGATTAGCAGCATGTCTAATAGCAGCATGTCGAAATAGAGGCATGTCTAAATGGAAGCATGTCGTAGTGGTGGCATGTCTGAGTGGCAGCATGTAACCAGCTGAAAGTACAAATTGCCATGGTAACGATAACGAAACATTGACCTACGAACACAGACGAGAGAACAACGGAGAACAGAAAACAGATGTTTTGTTGTGAGTAGCCTACAATAAAAATTTAAACTGCAATCACGTTGTTGTGTTTGTTGCAGGACAGGCAGGATTATCCTTGCAAACATCGTCACATGAACATGAAAAGCCTAAAGCAACATGAATAGCCTAAAGGAATTGAATAGTTCAATGGCTTTCGTCATTTGATGAATAGGCTAGTAGCCTAGCTATTGATGGCTTCTCAAATTGGCTTTCACACCTGCTACTACGTGAATACCTTGAAGTGTTGTCAATTTGCTTGCAACTTGCTGTGTTACTGTAGTTATTACATTGGTTAACGATTAACAGCTAATAGTCAGCATCGCTGTTATTTAGCATTGTTGTTGCTTTTTGTTGGAGTTGGGAAGGAGCTTCAGACCCAGCTGTGTGCTGCTGTTTATATATTTTCCAGGTGTGTCATTATTTTCTAATAAATTGTCGTGTTCTGTGTGGTCCTGGCATTAGCTATTTTTTCCTCTATGCTAGCTCCTGCTAACTAGCGAGCTAACTACTTGTTGTTTCATCGATGTTTCGGATCTGATGTAAAGTTTGTATCATCAAGGCAACACAGCAAAACAACACATTTATTTAGCGTCATCTCCCACCCCATGCAATAATTGCTGATATTGCCCCGCCCCTCGCGGCACCTACTCGGGTATAGTGTGAACCATAGACTGTATACAGTCTATGGTGTGAACAACAGTCACCCGTATCTCACTCGGACATAAGGCTCATGTGGGAACCGTCTGTGCACTCCCTCTCTTTTTCTTGCCCCACCCTCTCTCCCTTACCCTCTCCTCCCTGCACTCCTATGCCAGAGTGTAGTCCCATCAGAGTCACTTGACTCAAGAGTACCCTCTGTGCCTGACACCCCCCCCTTCCCTCCAGAGGCGGTTCAACTCAAGCACTGCTCGAGCACTTCCCTCATAGGGGGCACACAGAGGCTGGATTCGGCACTATAGTCTTTATTACACCATTTCCAAGAGGTGTAGCAAAGAGAGATAGACTGAAGCTTAGTCTGGGGAGTCTGCGCTTTATTGCTACTGCACAAGAGGTGTGATCAATGGGTAATGGGCATAGTTCAAATGACTCTGTATGCTTTTGGATAGTCATTCAATCAGACCAATGATCCGGCTGCGTCTTTTGGATAAGCCAATTTGTGATTGGGCCCAGGAGATGTAGACAGGAAGCAGGAGAGAAAGATGTGCAGGTTTCCAGCCTGAGCTGCTGGGTGAAATCCAAATCGCTCAGACAGGGTTTACCCAGCCTAAAAGAATGAAGCTCTTTGTCTAAACTACAGCATGTCTCGGTTGGAACTGTATGGAAATAAATACATTAATATGGCATAATGGTGCACTGTTCCACACCATTGTCTGTCTATAATGAGCACAGACATATACAGATTTTGTTTAAGTAAAGGGCATTTAAAAAGTACTGTGAGCTATTTACTCTGTCCCTATAGGCTATAATGTACAGTATACTCATTTTCTAAGCCAATAATACATACATAAATAAAGAAATACAAAATTAAATAAATAATATAAATAATAATAAAAACACATATAGACACTTTCACACAAACATACAAACAGACAGTCACAGACACACACACAAGCACACTCCCACTCATGCACACACACACGCACACACACACACACACACACACACACACACACACTAATGGTTGGCACACATGCAGTTCTTACAGTAACTTCAAAAGGGGCTTTGATCAGAAGTCTGGCAACCAGCTCCCGGATCCTCCTGGTTGACACGTATTCTGACTTGTGCGGCTCTCCTTTCTGTTGGCTCCTTTCCTGCTCGTCACGAGGAGCTGCTTATTTGTCGCGCGTGAGCTGGAGGGGTTTGTCATATCTCAGTGTCACCACGCAGTCTTCTCCAGCTGAGGACGCCACACACGGCTAATGAAGAGGAAATTATGGCCCGATCCAAGATGTCAAGGACACACACACACACACACATACGCACACACAATTAAACCATATACAATACAGTGTCATTTAGACAGAAACACACACACAGACACATACACACACACTCATTGAACACAGAGACTATTTACACACACACACACACACACACACACACACACACACACACACACACACAGAATATTTGAAAACTTTGTCCCTTGCTGTTAATAATATTTGGTGCTCAATAACTAAAACAATAGAGAGAAGGTGTAGGCGCCCTCTGAAATAGGGAATAAAAGCACTCCACAATCAATTAACCCCAAGAGCCATTGTTTGAATATCTCCACCTTGAGAGTAATTGTGCAGAATCTGTTGTGTCTTCCCTTTTTTGCCCAATAATTCCTCGACGGTGCCATTAACTGTGCGAACACCATCCGCCAACTCGCTGGTGAAATATTATTTTTGCACAATAACACACGTCGCAAGCATGCCTTAATCTACCAGCCGAGGCCCCGAGGGGCTGAATTATAAGAGCGTTTATGGGCTTATGTGAACATGCCTGTGTTTATATTACATTTCAGTGTGACAGCAGAGAGAGAGAGGGAGAGAAAAAAGAAAGAGAAAGAGAAGGAGGAGAGAGGGAGAGAGCAATAGAGAAAGAGAGAGCGAGGAGAGAAAAGAGAGAGGGAGCACAGAGGTGTCATCTTAAAGTGCTACTAGAGGCTGTGTTTTATTGCACCTCGGCATCTCCGCACGCGCTCAGTAGCGCCACAAACGACTCGATGCCGGCCCCCTGGGGAGCAGGCCCTGGCTGCATTTTTAATTCCTGATACATAATTCTTACACGGGGGGGCCGATTGGGGCTTGCACGAGGGGGGGGAGGGGGGTTGCTCTCTGCGCTGCCTGTTTTTTAACGGTGATAAATCAGTCTCATAAACCACAGTGGCTTCGCACATCAAAACAACCGCGGAGCCCAGAGTGTTTCCGGCCAAATGAGGGCTGGCGAGTCGAGTCGAGTCGCGCTGTGCCGCGTCTCGTCGCCCCCGGAGACCAGGCTGCTTTCGACAGAACACTCGAGGAAGCGGAGAGCCGAGTGTTTGGCTTTGCTTTTATATTGTTGCTTTAAGAGAGTGCCCACAGCCATGCCGTTATGTGGACCGAGCCGGAGATTTCCCCTCCGAGTGGATCATAATTTGTTCCACAGCTCCAGTTTCTTGTGTAAAAGTCACAGTTTCCCATTAAAGAGATTTGTAAAAATGTGACATACATGCGCAAGGTTGCACGGCGGAAAGAGTGCTGGTGGTGGTGTTGATGTAAGGCAGAGAGAGCCTGAGATGATTGACAGCGGCTAGGAGGGATTCCGCTAACAGGGATCACTTAAAGGGTTACGGAGGCCTGCAAGGCTCACACTGTGCAGTAAAATCACCTACTGGCCAGCATCAAGTGTGACATTTTAAACCTGCACAGGGTTGTTCATGCATATCTGGCTTGGCATGGCTACAGACGCTGCGGATGAGACAACATGTTGGCATGGTGATTACTGATGCTGTTTGTTTTTGGCTGATGCTCAAACAGATCTCAATATGTTTTAGTTGTGCAATCTGTTTCAGATATCCAGTCTGGTCGGACATTTACATCAAATATCTTCTCTCTCTCTCTCCCTCTCTCTCTCTCTCTCTCTCTCTCTCTCTCTCTCTCAATTTAATTCAAGTGATCTTTATTGGCGTGAAAATGTGTTTTTTTCGATTGCCAGAGCAGATTTTAAACACAAACACTTCTCTCCATCTCTCTCTCGATGTCTCTCTCTCTATCTCTCTCTCTCTCTCTCTCTGTCTCTCTGTCTCAGGCTAAGGAGGTGGTTCAGACAGAAGCACACAGCACACGTCGGGTTGAAACATTACTGTGATTAACGAGATTAAAGCCTTGAGTCTCATGTCATTAGACTCCTCATCATCATCACGGCAAATGGTTTCTTTTAATGTGAAGTTGAGCCTACGTCTACGCACGCACGCACACACACACACACACACACACACACACACTTACGTCTCCGTACATGATTTAGTGGAGAGGGGAAGCCCATCAAGACAACACTGCTGAGAGGATTCGGACTCCTTTCAGGTCCATTGTTGGCCATACACCAGTCGGATCCATGCTAGCCAAGGGCCAAGGCCTTTCCAGTTCAGCCCACAGGTGTGTGTGTGTGTGTGTGTGTGTGTGTGTGTGTGTGTGTGTGTTCATGTGTGTGTGTGTGTATGTGTGTGTGTGTGTGTGTGTGTTCATGTGTGTGTGTGTGTGTGTGTGTGTGTGTGTGTATTAGTAGGGTGCTGTAACTGTGTTTAGCAGGATACTGTAGCTGTATGAAACGCTAGCTTCGCTGGGGGTACTCATCTCGCTGGGCCTCTAACAAGCCCCTGTTCCGACGCCCAGCCTAATCTAATCATACATGGTGCGCAAACAAGGTCAACAAGCAGTTAAATCACATTCCCCTCCTCATTATCACTTAAGCACTGACTCACACAGACATGCCATTGTAGTGCGGCCACAGCCGAGGACCAGGAGATGCTAACTGCTCGTCAATTAGGAGACACATAGGGAGGCAGACAGTTATGGGCAAATTGGCTCCGTGATACGTTAGCCCTGCGCTGGCTGTTCAGCGTGTAATTGGTGTTGATTATCAATTAAAGGCGCGTGAGCGCTGAAGTGTGTGTGTGTGGGGTGGGGGGGGGGCTGGTGGTATCTCGGTGTCAATGCCCGACTTCAGGGAGACAGGAGTAGTGTGTGTGTGTGTGTGTGTTGAGGATTGTGAATGCATGCATCAGGATGTACATATCTACAGTATGTGTGTATGTGTGTTTGCATGTGTCTATGTGCTATATACATTTATATACATCAGGATTGTGTGTCTGTGTTGCACACTTGAAGAAATAATGTCTTGACAACAAGTGTGTCGAAAGTTCTTCGTTTATTTCCACTTTTCTATGAAATACATTCAGTAACACGTTGTTCTCTGTCTCGTTTTCTCTCTAGGTTTCGTTCTCTACTTAAGTTTCGATTTCCTGTCTGTACTCAATGCCCTGAACTACTCCCTGAACAATCCCACATTGCCACCTAGTGGACAAAAATGATAATGTCATCGTGATTATCTCACAAATATAAAGTTATAAAGAACACAACAAAGCAAATAAAATACATCATGGGGGTGTCCACTACACTCTCCCCTGCTTAACTAAATGTCGTCCCGACATTTCCAGGCTCAGTTCATGTTCTATCTGAACATTCTGATTGCTAACAGGTTAGAGTCCAGTATTCAAGATACATTTCTGATGACAGATTTCACAAAACATACATCTCATATTTCATGTCATGTGTTAAACAGTGGGTGTCATTGTGCACTACGACAACCAACTATTTTCTCCGCTGTATTCACGGGAAGCTCATCTTGACTGGCATGGGCATGACCTTTGACCTGTATTACAATCACATAGAATCTCACACATTCTATTTACTCAAAATCTAACCACTTATCTCTGCTGTGTTGCAAGCCTATCTCAGAGTACTCATATCTAAACACATTACCTACACAACACTTCACGTCAGTAATCCTTCAGTGTGTGATTCTAAATGTATGAACCATTTCTTGTAGTCTTATATTCAATTAAAGAATCTCTTTTTAAACATGTTTTTGTCTCAATATATCTTAAATCAATTACATTAACATGAATTTCTCCATCCATTCTAAAACTGAATGGCATGAACTATACATTTCTAATCTAAAGCTTTAAACAACTTTTTTAACTAAATGTGGGCTGTCCCAACTGATCATATGTGAATGTTTTAGGAGCAGTTCTATTTCTGAAAGGATATTGTCTTGCAGGTGATGAGGGTGGTGGAGACATCTCTTCCTCGTTGTGGCTTGCTGTCTCAAGCTCGGCATCCTCTGTGTCTTCCTCGTGGCTTGCTGTCTCCTGCTCAGCATCCTCTGTCTCTTCACCCACGCCTGTTACTTCCTGTTCTCGTTCGATCTCAATCACGTCTTCCTGGTCTTTGTCTGCATCCGATGTCCACAGGTTCTGTGTTTCCATCCCGTCGTCTCCCTCAGGTGCTGGTGTTGCAGTCCCAGGCTGGAACTCTGTAGCATCTGCTCTGAGGTTGCTTCGGGTTTGCCTGGCGGAATCTCCTCGAGACCATCCAGAGATGCATCTCCATTCATCCTCTTCACCGTCAGATGAAAACTCGGGTTCTCTGTTCTGTGTTGGTCGTGACTTTTTCTGTTTGTGTCGCTTCTCACCTCTTTTCTTTTCCGGAGTGTCCGTCTCCACTGGCAAGAAATCACAGGGGAGCAGCAGATTCCGATGAAGCACTCTGGTGCGACCCTGGCCATCCTCTGGTTGTAATTCATAAACTGGACTGTCTGGGTGTTTCCTCTTTACAACTACATGCACTTTCTCTTCCCAGAACGATCTAAGTTTCCCTGGCCCACCTCTCTCTGTGAGGTTCCTAATCAGCACTCTACAGCCAGGAGACAGTTCTGCTCCATGGATCTTTCTGTCATACAAGTCTTTTCCTCTTTTCCCACAAGCCTTCGCTGTCTTGGAGGCTAACTGGTAAGCCTCTTCCATCCTTCGTCTCCATTTCTCTGCATATTCTTGATGGGATGCACTGCCATCACTAGGTGGAATACCAAACATGAGATCAATGGGCAATCTGGGGTTACGTCCAAAAAGGAGGTAATAAGGTGCATAGCCGGTGGATTCATTGCGTGTGCAATTGAAAGCATGCACCACTTTGGCAAGAGAGCTTTTCCAATCAGCTTTGGCTTCATCATCCAAGTTTCGCAGCATGGCCAGTAGTGTGCGGTTAAAGCGTTCCACTTGACCGTTCCCCTGGGGGTGATAAGGGGTGGTGCGAGAACCTTGAATTCCACAGTACTTTTGGAGTTCAGCAAACAGTTTGTTTTCAAATTCCCTACCCTGATCATGGTGCAATTTGGTGGGGAAGCCGAATTTAAGAATGAAATCTCCAAATATCTTTTCAGCAGCTGTTCGAGCACTATTATTTGTACACGCATACGCTTGAGCGAATCGTGTAAAATGGTCCATGACTACGAGAATGTACTCATACCCTCCTTTACACTTCTCTAGATGCATGAAGTCAATAGACACCAGCTCAAAGGGGTATGTTGTCACAATACTGGTGAGTGGTGCTCTCACTGGTTTCTGTGGCCTTTTCCGCTTCACACAGCTACAGACCTTGTTGATGTGATGCTCTATGTCTCCCTGCATATGAGGCCAGAAAAAGCGCTCACGGACCAGATGCAGCGTTCGTTCAACACCTAGGTGTCCCATCTCTTCATGCAACTCCTTCAGGATCAATGCACGAAACTTTGGAGGCACCACTAGCTGTGTTCGTGTTGCTGTCTGTCTCTGGAGCACACCATCAGCATCAATTAACAATTTAGCTCTCTCCCTCGCAAACACAGCCAACTCACCATGAGCCTTCTTCACTCTTGGCCACTGGCGCTGTGTGACATACTGTTTCACCTGCTGCAACAGCGAATCCTCCTCTTGGGCAGCTCTCAACGCTTCACGGGAGATCTGCCGACCCATATCCACCTTGGGCTCACTGCTCAGCTCTGCTATCGCTTGGTTGATGACCACTGGACACAGCAATGGCTCCTGCTCTTCCTGGTGGACGGACAACCCTTTGGAGACACTGGACAAGACTTCAGGCTGTATTTGTTGTGAACAGGTAAGCATATACTTCTCTATGTCAAGGGGCATCCTTGACAACCCATCTGCATCAGAATTAGACTTCCCTGGTCTGTACTTAATGGTAAATCTAAAGTCGGCCAGTTCAGCCACCCATCTCAGCAATGTTGCATTTAGTTTAGCTGTTGTCAACACATATGTGAGCGGGTTATTATCTGTATATACTGTAAACGATGGAGTGTAATACAAATAGTCCCTAAATCTCTCACATATGGCCCATTTCATAGCTAAAAACTCTAGCTTACCAGAGTGGAGATGGTAGTTTTTCTCTGGAGCTGAGAGGGTGCGGGAACCATAAGCGATGACCACTAGTTTTCCTTCCTGTCTTTGATAAAGCACCGCCCCCAATCCCTCTTGGGATGCATCACAATGCATAACGAACGGTTCTTCAAAGTTTGGGTAGCCCAGGACAGGGGGACGGGAAAGATGATCGATCAGCTGACACAGTACTGCGCTATGCTCTTCTGTCCACGTTATGCGCTGGTGTGAAGGTACCTGACTTTGTTTTTTCTTTCTAGCTCCAGGCTTTTGTTTCTTATTTCCTTTTTGGACCTCACCGTTTGACTTCTCAGAGCACAACAGAGCATAGAGGGGCTTCGCTATTCTTGAGAAGTTTGGGATATATGCTCTGTAGTATGAGATGAAGCCCAATACTTTTCTCACCTCACCCACTGTCGATGGCTTTCTGGTTTTCATATCCTGCACTGGGGCTACTTCTGCAGGATCCATTGTGTAGCCTTCTTTTGACACAATTTTCCCCAGGAATCTGACCTGATTTTTAAAGAGCTCACATTTCTTTGCAGTCAGCTTCACCCCATGTTGCTGATAGCGCTGAAGCACTTTCCTCACATCACTCAGGTGGTTCTCAAATGTTTGACTATGTACTAAATTGTCATCCAGATACGGTTGACAAATTTCATCTCTAAGTCCCACTAAACATTCCTCCATACTACGCTGAAACTCAGAGGGAGCGGCAGACAGACCAAATGGGATCCGTATCCACTCGTACAAGCCCCAGGGTGTAATAAAAGCAGTGAGTGGTCTACTACTCTCTTCTAGAAAACCCTGATGGTAGGCCTTGCCCTGGTCTAGCACTGAAAACCAGGCACTACCATTTAAGCTATCAAGCATATCCTGTATACGTGGTATCGGATGGCGATCTGGCAGCGACTTTTGGTTAAGCTCTCTATAATCGCAGCACAGACGGAGGCTTCCATCTTTTTTTCGTACACATACGATGGGAGATGAATAGTGTGATCTAGATTTTCTAATCCAGCCTCTGTTTAACAAATCTTCCAGATACTCCTTAACTTCTCTATGCAGTGGCTTGGGGACAGACACATAAGTTCTTCTTACCGGTGTTGGATCTGTGAGTCTGATTTTCAGCTGCAGGGAAGGGATGAGTCCTACATCGCTGTCATCTCTAGCAAAAGCTTTACACTCCTCTCTCAACATTTTCTTCACTTGACGCTGCTGAGCAAGGGGGAGATGACTCACTGTTATTGGTGGGTCCCACCTTTCTTCGTCCCCTGCTATCTCTGCGTCAGGCTCAAGCTCATCATTCCCGTTGGTCTCTACAGGCACCGCTGGAGTAGCTGGTGGGGAAGTGACAGGCTTCGCCTCCACTGGATAGACAGCTTTTACACGCTGAACCTGCCCCAACTCTGTGCGTGGACTCAGGATAACATCATGACCAGTGGTATTAGTAATGGGCAATGTCAAACGAGAATATGTCCCTTTACTAAGCGTTATCATACTTTCTGACATGCTCAGACTATCTGGCCAGGAGTGTTCATCAGGCAGGAAGAGGGCTTCTTGGCTTGACAACAAGGGACCTGTTCTCACAGAGCATTTCACATTTCTCACCTGGCCAGCTGGGATCACTTCCTTCTGCCTCCCCAGCTTCACCACACCATCACTGCACTCAGGGTCACTGGCTTTCATAATTTTCACTAACATTTCTGTTTTCTTACAGTCAAAAGAGAAAGCAGTACTAACAGCTTGGGCTACTACCTCGTATGGATGCTCCACACCATTCTTCAGCAGCTGTTCAATTACATTATAGCCAATAATAGGCTCCTCCGCTGCCCCTTTCTCACCTGTGACCAGGATAGGCACTTGAAGCGCAAACTGTGGGGCTTGTGTGGGGTCTAGCTGGAACTTTACTTCCACCCATCCTCGGAAAGGAATGTCTGTCTGGTTAACGGCTTTCCCCACTAAAACGCCAGGACCAAGGATCTCTTCAGTGCTCCGAACCTTCACCTTTGGGATATGCTTCTTCCTCCAGGCATCATTGATGAGGCAAACCTGTGATCCTGTGTCCCATAATGCTTGGGTCTTCACCCCATCCAGTGAGCAGTTCACCATGCACTTGCTTCCAATGAGACGCAAAAGCTGTGAGTGGTGCTGAGGGGAAATGTGACTTACAGAGACCGATCCTGCAACTCTTCCGCCTGGGTCCCATCTCTCTGCTAGCAGTCTCTCTTCCAATCGGTGAATGCTTTCCGTGAGAATAGCTTGGGTGTCTGATGACTCGCTCAGCTGTGCTTGATTGAAGGAAGATACACCCTCTACTCTTTGGCCCGAGACATTGACTGAGTCATGTTTACCTGTTGAGTTCTTTTGAGCTCGGCAGCCTCTTGAGAGATGTCCAGTTCGGCCACATTTGAAACAGTGGTCACACTGCTCCTCATCGCCCCTCTCTTGACACTCTCTGCATGCTCTCTTGGCTCTGCGTTGGAACTGATTAGGTGGTCGGGGAGAGTATTGGCCATTCTTCCTTAACTCAGCTACCTCTTCTCTCAGTTGTTTCACAGCATCCATCAGTTCAGTTTCTGTTTGACTTTGAGCTGTTTTTATTTTCTGGCTCTTAACATTGGCTTTAACTAACATGCTGTGACGTGAGTCTGTTTCCTTGTCATCACATGTCTGGTAAGTAACTGTTTCTGTTTGCAGCTCATTCACTCTGGCTGGCTTATTTGGGATACTTTTCTTCAATTTCTGCTGTCTCTCCCAGTCAACGGCGGCAGCCTCATTAATTTTCTCTATTAATGTCTCATCAGTCACTCTTAAATCATCCAAATGAATCTTCAGCTGAAGTTTTACATTGTCACTCAATAGCCCTGTGCTGACTGACCTAAGAAACTTCTTTTGAATGAGTTCTGGGCTGTACTGTACATCTGAGCTGGCATCATTAGCAGCCGCTATGAGCCTTTCTTTGAGTTCAATTGCACGAAAAAGAAAGTTCTGAGGGGATTCTTTTACATCCTGGGTTATGTTAACAAGTCTGTGGAACATATCTGTTGTACTATTTTCTTTAAAGTGAGCTTTCAGAATTGTCTTTAGGTGCACCATAGTCAAATTACTTTTAGTCTCCAGCATGTCTCGCAAACTGAGTCCTGGAGTGGCAGCTTTAACTACAGCTTCAACTATTTCCAAATCACTATGGCCTTTGCGTTTTCCCGTATCTATTTGGTGCATAAGATTAGTATAGGACAACTTGTCCTTCTGCCCCTGCTCACCGATCTGACCATTGATTCGAAACTCACGTCTGATGACCACTTCTGGCGCGGTGGTAAGCGGAGAGGGCGTCGGAGTCGTCGGAGGCGCTGCTGGTGGGCTAGGCGTTGTCCTGCCCATTTTCTCTCTTAGCCCTTTTATTTCTTCCTCGAGCATTCTAGTTGACGACTGGAAATTCAACTGCATCTCTGCATATTGTTTTTGTAGCCGCTGTAACAATTGCTCATTCTCATCATTTTTCTCCTTATCCTTCTTCTTTCGTCCACCATCCGTTTCTCCCAACCGCTTAGCTGTCGCTACTAACTTTCGCAGATACGTCTCTGCTACATCTTGTTCCTCATTTTCTACAGCTTGTTCCACTGACTCATTGATTGACCGTATCAACGTGTGCCTTTTACCTTTATCTGAAGAAACTTTGGCTTGACTACACACCTCTTTTAGCTGCTCAAGCGTTAGCTGACACAGTAGCTCCGTTAGCTGATCCTGTAGCTGCTCCAGCTCCATTTTGTGTGTTCAAACGTTTTTCCTTCTTTTCTTCAAACTCCGTTTTGCATCACGTTGAGTCCCTGTTCAGGCGCCAATTTTTGTTGCACACTTGAAGAAATAATGTCTTGACAACAAGTGTGTCGAAAGTTCTTCGTTTATTTCCACTTTTCTATGAAATACATTCAGTAACACGTTGTTCTCTGTCTCGTTTTCTCTCTAGGTTTCGTTCTCTACTTAAGTTTCGATTTCCTGTCTGTACTCAATGCCCTGAACTACTCCCTGAACAATCCCACATTGCCACCTAGTGGACAAAAATGATAATGTCATCGTGATTATCTCACAAATATAAAGTTATAAAGAACACAACAAAGCAAATAAAATACATCATGGGGGTGTCCACTACATCTGTATATTTGCGGGTATGTTTGTGTGTGTGTGTGTGTGTGTGTGTGTGTGTGTGTGTGTGTGTACTGTATGTGCACGCGGGAAAGGGAAAGGGAAAGTTCAGTTTGTGTGTGTGTGTGTGTATGTGTGTGTGTGTGTGTGTGTGTGTGTGTGTGTGTGTGTGTGTGTGTGTTGATGTGTGCCTCTAAGGTAACTATAAGCTATATCATGAAAGAAAGTGTAGATGGAGAAGTGTATGGTAAAAGAGAGAGAGAGAGGGAGGGAGAGAGAGAAACTGCACAAGTGATTGACTCGGAAAGGAGGGAAAGAGGAGAAAGATACCGATGGGGATGGAGAGGGGCGAGATTTAAGGGTGTGTATCATGATCAAAGCTCTGCTGCTCTGCTCTCCCCTGCTGACCGTGTGTGTGTGTGTGTGTGTGTGTGTGGTTTCTGCTCTCTCCTGTGTTTTGGCTCCTCTAGGAGAAGCGAGGAGGTAAACGGCCGGCAGGACAGTGATGAAAGTGCAGTATAAGAGAGAAGAAATCACCGGCATCTCTCTCTCACACACACACACACACACACACACACACACACACACACACACGCACAAACACACACAGGAATACTTACACTCCCTCATGAACAGACAGCCACACACATACACACAGACACACAAGACACACACGCACACACACACACACACACACACACACACGCACACACACACACACACAGTCCCTCATGGATCCACAGTCTTCCCCAGACACAAGTAGCAAAAGCTGTAAAAACTCTCTATTAGTAATGTTGTGATCCAGGAATCTCTCTCATCCATTCCTTAGCTGTATCCCCTCAAGTCTTACAGCTATACCATCGTTTATGTCTAACACTATGAGATGAGTACAACTACACAACACACCGCCCTTTAGGCTATAGATTAATTTTGACATACGTTAGCAGAGACTGCACACATTAATGACAGCTGACACACGTGGTGCAACACCTCTGATGAGTTTAAATCTGGTTGATGACATGTGAAAACATCCCGTCCCATAAACCCTTGTGCCAAGCGCATGTGTAATGTGCGTGGTGTCGTGAGTGATCCTTCACAGCAGCGTGATGTGCTTCTGCCATTTATATTCATGAGCAACAATCTTCATAGTCTCTGAAGACATCTTTTAATAATAATCATCTCTTCAAACATGCATGATCAAAACCAAATTAACTGAAATGCATGCTGATCTCTCTCTCTCTCTCTCTCTCTCTCTCTCTCTTCATCTCTCTCTCTCTGGCTCTCATTTGGTCTCTGCTTTCCTCTTAGGTATTATGTGGGCACGTACGGTACGGTAGGCTGCAGGCCGGCGCTCTTGAGAAGCGGCGTTAGACGAGGGCTGGCAGCCTGGCTGGCATCTCCTCCGGGCTCATGTGATGATCTGAGGCTGCATTAGTGTTGAGACGCCGGAGCCCAGTACAGGCAGCACCATCGGAATCAAACAAGGCTCCCCTCAAGCAAATCCCTCACATACACTCCGCAGGAAGGGAGACTAGTGTGTGTGTGTGTGTGTGTGTGTGTATGTTAGGATGGGAATACTAATAGTTTTTGGATTACATCATACTCTCATTCATCTACTCATGTTCATGTTGATTGACCTCAAAATTACTTCAGAAAGTTAAGCAAATAATGTTAAATGAAAAACTGCATTTACGGTAAAGCAGTATCCCCTTTTGGCGATCAGGGAGAACATATCTTCATCTGCTCATCTTCTAGGTATGTCACTTGTTCCTCTTCCTTCACTCATCTTCCATGTCACTATATATATATATATATATATATATATATATATATATATATAGATATATATATGTAGCGCCCCTTTGCTGTGCTGGCAATTAATAGGGGTGGCTATCCTGAATCCTGTTAAATGATGAATTAAACTAAAATGTTTAACCTTAATGATCTGTCTTTTCTTTTATACTTTTGGGTAACTAAACGTATAGCAAAGCTAATCTAAGTCACTAAGCATCTCTTTACTTTTAACTTAAATGTATTCACCTTACTTAATAACCACACACTTTTGCAAAAATAACTATTTACTATATATTACACATTCATATACATTCAACCTTCAATAGCTTTCAAGCTTCAACACATTTTCAGTTTAGGTTTCAATTGAAAACCAACATTCAAGCAGTTATCACAATAACAAGTTCGTTTGAATTCAAATAAAATAACAAAACCTTTCACTATATCCTATAGCCGGCAATCATAACTAAATGAATCAAAATGAATACCCCAGACGTCATTAGAGTTCACGGTGCAGGCCTGTTCGTAGCTAGCGTTCGTTGAAACAGTGTTGCTAGTGTTCGTTGAAACTGCGTTGAGAAGTAGCCGAGCTAGCCACTCCAGTGCAAAGTCCCTGGCAAGCCACGTTGTGCTAAGTCACGCCGACTAGCCAGATGCTTTCCAATCGCGGGGAAATCTAGTTCGTTGCTTCCGAAATTCTCCTCAAAACACGACCACGCCACTGTTAAATGTTCTCCAAGACTCACTTGTTGTTTGTCCATCAACATTAACAGCTTTTAGCGAGTGTTTTACTCACTCACGGCATAAACTAAACTGGAGTTCGGTTACAGCAAACTTTCTCTCAACACACACTGTCGTTCTTCCATCTTCCTCGTGTCGTTCTTCTCTCCAACTCACTTCCTCATCACCCTTTACCTCTAACTCAGTCCTCATTGGTTCAAATAACATAAATGCAACATAAAATACCACATTTCACGTATTTTCTCTTTTAGATACCCACATGTTATATTAACAATATTTCCATAATTATGACATTAGAAACACAATGCATTTACCCAATAAACAATGCATTAACATACACTTCACAAATATATGCATGAACTCTTGTGACATCACTTCAAATGTTTTTAACCCTTTTTAACTCTTATTTATTCTTTTTATTAATCCTAACTTATTCTATTTATGTATTTTCAAACTTAACTTATTATGTCATTTCTCAAAGGGCTACATCCTCCCCCTTCTAAATTGTCTGCATGTCCTCATGAGACACACTATAACATAGTCAAACTAACCTTGTGCTTAACATCCTAGTTTAATAATTATGCCTTTATGCACAATAGTAATGGGCTGATCTCTAGCTTTTCCTGGTTCATCGTAGGTAAGACGAATTACAGGCTTCACTTGTCTCTTAGAACTAGTTCTTGGTCTAAGATCCCTATCTATCGTTGTGGCAGACCTAGGTTTAGCTTTAGGAGTACTAATAGGCGTTTTATACTCCCCTAGTTCTGGCTCAGAGTCAGAGTGGTCAGAGTCAGTGGAATGAGCACTAGCATCATCTTCTGACTGACACTCCTCACATTCATCATCAGGAGCTTGGTTTTGATGGTCCTCTTGTTCTGACACTTCATCAAGTTCCTCTGGTTCAGAGACTTCATCTTCAGTGTGTATAGAGACTCTCTGATCCTCTTCACTTAGTTCATGGACAGATGGCTCATGTTCCTCTCCATGAGAACCAGCAACATCAGGCTCCTCATTAGTCCTTCTGGGTAAGAGCTTATGCAGGTATTCTCCATATGATCTCTGAGGTCTCCCATAGTCCATGTCCATGTCTGAAGATGAATCAGTGTCCTCATATCTCACTTCAGGCGTTCTTTCAGTGTTTTCTTTGTGTCTATTCTTCCTTTGCAGACGTGTTTTAGGTCTCAATGCTGATTCTCCATGATCTTTGACCTCAGGCATTCTCATGGACTGACTGACAGGTAAGAGATGATCTCGGTGCATCGTTTTCACGCCACCTTTTCCATCCTCAGGTTTCACCTTATAAACTGGCAAATTGGGCAGTTTTCCAACCACGACATATGGTACAGAGCTCCAGCGACCTTCCAGTTTGTGTTTACCTTTCAGTCCCAGGTTTCTGAGCAGCACTCGGTCACCAATGTCAACAGTTTGGAAACGCACTTTCTGATCGTATGCTCTTTTGTTTCTCTGATGCGTCTTATCTGCTGCATCACGGGCTAGTTGGTAGGCTTTCTGAAGATCTACCTTCAGTTTCTCCACATACCGGGTATGGTGTCTGTCTCCGGTTCCATCAGGTGAGGTTCCAAAGCAAAGATCTACTGGCAGCCTAGCTTCTCTGCCAAACATCAGCAGATATGGTGAGTATCCAGTTGAGTCACATTTCGTACTGTTGTAAGCATGAACAACGTATGGAACGTGTTGACTCCAGGAATGTTTCTTGTCATGCCCCAAGGTCGCTAACATTGAGAGTAGAGTGCGGTTGAATCTTTCGGGTTGAGGGTTCCCTTGAGGATGATACGGTGTGGTGCGGGATTTCCGTACCCCCAAGATCATCAAGAGCTCTCGAATCAATCGACTCTCAAAGTCTCGGCCTTGGTCTGAATGTATTCTGCTGGGCAGACCATAATGAATGAAATATTTCTCCACAAGAACTTTGGCCACTGTGAGGGCTTTTTGGTTCCTCGTGGGAAACGCCTGTGCGTACCGTGTAAAATGATCGGTCACAACTAATACATTGCTAATTCCTCTTGAATCAGGTTCCATGGAGAGAAAATCAATGCAAACTAAGTCCATAGGACCACTGCTTACAATCTGGTGCAGGGGTGCAGCCTTTTTGAAAGGGGTTTTACGCATGACACATTCTCCACAGTCTCTGACATACTGTTCAACATCTATCGCCATCTTGGGCCAATAGAACCTACTCCGTAGCAAATCTGTGGTCCTCTCTACTCCAAGATGACCCATGTCATCATGTAAAGACTTGAGGACAGCCCCTCGGAACTCAGCAGGCAGCACGAGCTGGGTTACCTGGTCTCCAGAGGGTTTCTTGCTCTTCCTATGGAGTAGTCCATCTTTCAGCACCAGACGGTCTCTCTCCCGCTTGAACAGCATCATCTCGGGCTTTGTCTCTTTGTCACTCGGCCACTTCCCTTGTTGCATGGCCTCAATCACTCTCTTGATGACGCAATCCCTTTGCTGAGCTTCCTTCAAGTCAGCTTTGGACATTTGTCGCAAGGAAAGCAGGTCAAGGTGAGTAGGGAAAGCGAACACATCAGGGATGCACTCAGGGGAAGCTCCCAGCTGATCAACATATCTGGATGCCGGACTAGACGACACAGAAGTGTAGATCCTCTGACAGATGGATTTGACTCCACTCTGAGGTATCTCTTCCCACTTTCCTCTCCTAACCTCATCAGCCATGTTCCTGGACAGCAAGTCGGCATCAATGTTGTTCTTGCCGGGCCGATACTGGATGTTAAAGTCATATGTCGCTAAGGCAGCCAGCCAGCGATGTCCTGTGGCGTTGAGCTTAGCTGTCGTTAACACATAGGTCATTGGATTATTATCCGTTCGAACTGTGAATTTAGCGCCATAGAGGTAATCGTGAAACTTATCCACGACCGCCCACTTAAGTGCCAAAAATTCAAGCTGGTGAACTGGATATCGCTGTTCAGTAGCACTCACTCTTCTGCTTGCAAAAGCCACTGGCCTAAGTCCTTCTGGGTGCTCTTGATACAATACAGCACCAAGCCCTTTCAAGCTGGCGTCTGTATGCAAGATGTAAGGCTTGTTAGCGTCTGCAAACGCAAGGACTGGGGCATTAGTGAGACACTGAATAATGCGGTGGAAGGCATCGGTGCACATCTCATCCCACCGTTCTCCAAATGGTTCTGACTCTTTCAGGTAGGTTGTTGTCTTTTCTTTAAGCTGCTTCTTGCCTTTCTGTGCTGGTGCATAACCCTTGGTGAGCTCTGTGAGGGGTCTGACAATGGCGGAGTAATTGGCCACAAACCGACGATAATATCCGCAGAATCCCAAAAAAGACCTCAAAGATTTCAAATCTGTGGGCCGAGGCCAGTTAGTGACAGCCTCCACCTTCTCGGGATCTGTGGCGATTCCGTCAGCAGATATTATGTGTCCCACATATTTCACTTTGGGTTGGCAAAACTGGCACTTGTCAAGAGACAGCTTTAGTCCCACCTCTTCAAGTCGGTCTAGCACTTTGAGAAGCCTCTCCTCGTGTTCTTCTAAGGACTTCCCAAAAACTATCAAGTCGTCCAGGTAAACCAATACCTGAAGAAGGTTCATATCCCCTACGGCTTTTTCCATCAATCGTTGGAACGTCGCAGGGGCGCCAGTGATTCCCTGCGGCATTCTTTCGAATTGATAAAACCCTAGCGGGCAGATAAAGGCTGTTTTTTCCTTATCAGCTTCTGACATAGCAATCTGATAGTATCCTGACCTTAAGTCTAATACCGAAAACCACCTACTCCCGGTCAAGCAGTCCAGCGCATCGTCAATGCGGGGAGTGGTATATTGGTCAGGCACTGTACGACTATTAAGTGTTCTGTAGTCTATGCACATTCTAACACTGCCATTCTTCTTCCTAGCTACGACTATCGGGGAAGCGTATGGGCTACGGGACTCCTTGATAATGCCTGCTTTCAGAAGATCTTGCAAGTGTCTGCGCACATCTTCAATGTCAGCGGGAGCTAATCTCCGCGACCGTTCTCTAAATGGTCCTGTGTCTGATAGCCGGATATGATGCTCCACCCCTCTCGCCAGTCCCACATCCCATTCATGTACGGAAAACACATCGGCTCTTTCTGACAGTTTTTTCCGGAGTCTTGATCTCCAATGTTCTGGGATGGGTGAGTTGCCAAAGTTGATGAGGTGAGGGTCAAACTCTGTTGGCGTCACTCCAGTCTTTGACTCGATCTTGGGCAGTAAGGCAGGCATCACTGGATCAGCAGAACACAGATTACCCATAACTGTTCCAACTGGGAGGACAGTATCTCGTACGGACTCATTCCTAACCAGCACAGGAAAATGGTTCACATCTACCTCTAAACTAGGTACTACCATGGGCTGTAGTAACACACCAGCTGGAAGTGGGACCGTAGGTGAAGCCTCCACCATCAACACCTCTCTGTTCAACGGCTTCTCTAACTTCACGCAACATACAGCACGACAATCACCACCAGCAGGTAAGGTCAGCGGGCCAGGGCCCATCCACTGTACACTACCTACCTCCTCCTCTCCTTCGCAGGTCACCGGGACCACATTATGCACTGGTTCCTCAGCTTTGATACCCAGAGTCTGAGCTATATCTACCCCCGCAGTCTCCCTACAGAGCTTAGCCAACCGTTTGAAAAGACTGGCGTTGGTACCCAGGATAACAGGAATCTGGTCAGGAGTTCTGGGGCCAGGACAGATCAACGCTAACACTGAGATAACTTCTTTGGATCCAGTGACACTCTCAGGAAACTCTACATCTACAACAACATAGCCCAGGTAAGGATAGCTAGTCTCGCTCAATCCCCATATGGCTAGGCCTGAAACGGGACGGATCGGTACATCTGGCAAATGTTGTTTATACCAGGTCTCAAAAATTATCGTTACTTGTGAACCACTGTCAAGTACAGCATCACACTTCTGGCCATTCACTCTCAAAGGCACAACAGACGGTGGACCTATAAGCCCTTTAGGAATCTCTCTGGCTACTGCTGAAGTCACTTCACTTTTCTTGATGGAGCAGACGATGTCAGGACTCCTTTCTTCTTGGCTAGGTGACTGTCCCTCTTTAGCTTTTCTGAGAGAGTGAATGAGCTTTTGAATGACTTTACTCTGGTTCTCTGCATTCTGACACTTGGTGGCAAAGTGCCCATTTTCACCACACCTGTAGCAGATGCTATCACCTGAGTCTCGAGAAGGCTTGTATGGCTTTTGACTGTTTTGAGTGGGTCTGGATGACTCTACTCTTAATGCATTGGCTGGCGCATCGGAGACTTTGGCCCCTTTGGAGGTCATTTTCCTCTGTAACCTTTGGACTTGTTTTCTCAATGCTACAACCTCTGCATTTTCACATCTTTCCGACAGAGGGCTCTGGACAACTGGAGCAGGCCCTTTGTCATCATCGTTCTCTTGCTGGGGCTTAGTGGTCATTGTAGCGAACAACGACTTCAGCTCCTTGATATCTGCTTTCAAGCTCTGTATGTCTGACTGTTGGCTATCTACCTCCTTGTTGGCATGAACTCTATGAACAGATGTACTAAGCTTGACTCTAGCAGCTGCATATTCCTCTTCAGCCCGGATTTCAGCTAGCAGCTCTAAAAACTTAGGAGGATTCTGCTTTCGCTCCCTTAATTTGAGCTGAACAAGCATCAAGTCCGAATGTATGGCTCCACGCAGTAGCTGCTCTACTCGGGATGCATCCACACGACTGGCAGGAATACCACCTTTGCTAACTACCTTAGTAAGGGACTGTTCTAGCCGCCTCAGGAAAGTAGACAGTTTCTCATCTTTTTCTTGCTGCAATAGCCTAAATTCAAAGTAGAGGTCTTCACCTGACTCTGCCGTGCCGAATGCGCTCTCAATCGCATCCAAACATTCAGAAGGGGTAACGTCAGCCTCAGCTGTCCGCACTGCTTTCACTACAGCTAGAGCAGGTCCTCTAAGACACTCCATAATACGTCTTCGCTTTTCTTTATCCGAGCACTCGCTCTCTTCTACCATCAAACGAGCCTGCTCAAGCCAGGGCTCAAAAGCTTCTTCCCCTGCGGGTGTGGGTAATGTGCCAGAAAACATCCGCAGACGACGATAACTAGTGTTTTCTCCTTTTGGCTTCTCCATTTTAGACAACACATCTCCAACAGCACGAATGATGGACTCAGCCGAGCCACTGGGTGCCGCCGCATCAAGCAAAACTTTCAATGGGGTCTGTGCGTC
Organism: Sardina pilchardus; assembly: GCF_963854185.1. Taxonomy (NCBI): domain Eukaryota; kingdom Metazoa; phylum Chordata; class Actinopteri; order Clupeiformes; family Clupeidae; genus Sardina; species Sardina pilchardus. The sequence goes on from NC_085001.1 coordinate 28,009,094, forward strand.
TCCATCCGATACTGAACGTTCAGCAAGGACGATAGGCCAAAGGTCTTCTAGAGTGGGGTGTTTAACTTCAGACGGGACCTTGGTTGGATCAATCTTCTCTTTACATTCACACAGAACTGCTAAACAGTCCAGCTTTGAATAAAATCTTCGGCCTCGTACTCGCACTCTTCCTAAGGCTTTAACTGTTTCCAGGGCCTCTTCAATCTGGGCCACTTCAGAATCTTTGGTAACCAGTGCAAGCAAAACATGGTCTTCGTCGAGTGACTCACCTTTACACCACTCTCTGAGCTCCGTAACCAACTCTGAATGCATAGACTGAATATCCATTGCCATTAGCTTTAAATACTTACTTTAGAAAATTAGCAAAATTTGACCTATTTGTGCTTTTATCGCTATTAGACACCCAAAAGATAACTAATATCACTAATTTAACTAAAACAATCTCAGCAGTGCCTCCATGTTATGTAGCGCCCCTTTGCTGTGCTGGCAATTAATAGGGGTGGCTATCCTGAATCCTGTTAAATGATGAATTAAACTAAAATGTTTAACCTTAATGATCTGTCTTTTCTTTTATACTTTTGGGTAACTAAACGTATAGCAAAGCTAATCTAAGTCACTAAGCATCTCTTTACTTTTAACTTAAATGTATTCACCTTACTTAATAACCACACACTTTTGCAAAAATAACTATTTACTATATATTACACATTCATATACATTCAACCTTCAATAGCTTTCAAGCTTCAACACATTTTCAGTTTAGGTTTCAATTGAAAACCAACATTCAAGCAGTTATCACAATAACAAGTTCGTTTGAATTCAAATAAAATAACAAAACCTTTCACTATATCCTATAGCCGGCAATCATAACTAAATGAATCAAAATGAATACCCCAGACGTCATTAGAGTTCACGGTGCAGGCCTGTTCGTAGCTAGCGTTCGTTGAAACAGTGTTGCTAGTGTTCGTTGAAACTGCGTTGAGAAGTAGCCGAGCTAGCCACTCCAGTGCAAAGTCCCTGGCAAGCCACGTTGTGCTAAGTCACGCCGA
>NC_085001.1:28022642-28040142 GCF_963854185.1 Sardina pilchardus
GATTTTATTTTTTGCAATGCAACACTCAGTTATCTTTCTCAGTTTCTCTGTGAATTGTCCATGAATTCCCTGATGAATTGTTTTTCTCTATTCTCTGATCTTTAATATTTCTCAGTTATGTAGCTGTCTCAGCAGTCTTTCTTATACGTCACTGTAACAAGTCTTTTCTACTTTTCTCTACTCTGATTTTTTTTCTTCAGGGCCTCTGGTATCTCTTCACCCTGCTTGAGTTGAATTTATTTTATCTCAATATTTCAAAACCTTTCGGCTGAACTCCTGGGCCCGCAAGGCTAAAAGTAGCTCCTAACTGGCGAATTTAGGAGAAACTCCTAAAAATAATGGGCGTGTCACTCCAAACTTTAGGACTCCTAATTTTTTTCTCAAAAAAATATTCACAAAGCATTTTAAGCCTAAAAGTAGCTCCTACTGTAAGTCTAGGACAGCTTAAAAGAACTCGAGAGGACTTCTAACTCACTAAGACCTATTCACAAACCGCTTTTAGTGGCATTTCACGTCGCGATGTTTTGAAATGAACGTGCAGTTACAGCAGCTGTCATGCAAGGGAATAATAATTATTAGCAAGGATGCAAATGCAATTATGCCACCGACAACCAAAACCACCATGGCATGTAAACTAAATGTAACATCTCATTGTGCCTAAAATTAAATTAAATATTTTCTCCTCTTTGCAAATATAGGCTCCGTGTTTTCATTCAGATTAATTCAAAACATGTTGCAAAGATACTGCTCAATCAAGGTGGTCACTTAATCAAGCTCGTGCATGAGTAATGACGTCAACCATAGCAAAAAAGTTGTCCTTTCTCCTTACAAAAAGTAGGTCTAGACTTCAGGTCAAGAGCCGCACAATGAATGCTTTAGCAAAGGTGACTATGTGAAGTGGTGTATGTGTGCGGGATTGAGAGAGTAACTGAACTTGTGTGTGTGTGTCTGTGCATGAGAGAGAGTGGGAGAGGAAGAGAGAGGGAGAGAGTGTGTGTGTGAGAGAGAGATAGTGTAAGTGAGAGTGTGTGTTTGTTGGCTACTTTGGAGGTGAAGGGGTGTGATATGTATCTTTTCTAGTGGAAAAGCTCTAATGACGGATGATAGGTGTGTGTGTGTGTGTGTGTGTGTGTGTGTGTGTGTGTGTGTGTGTGTGTTGGGTGTAATTCAGGTCATTGCATATGTAAATGCACAGCTGGGATCTCCGTTGTGCCAAAACAGGGCAGGGGTGTGAGTGTCACCCAACATTAGCTCACACACGCCAGGCAGGATGACATACACACACTGACGCATATACACACACGAGCTGTGTACACACAGATGCACATGTGCTTGTGCACAGGGACACCAATGCACACACACACACACACACACACACACGCACACACAGTCCCTAGCCCTGCAGGAAGAATTAGCACAATCACAGGCAGTGTCAGGTTCAGACTTCATCACCCTCTTCACTCCTGACTGTGGACTGTGTGTGTGTGTGTGTGTGTGTGTGTGTGTTTAAGTGTGTGCACATGTGTTGTCCCTATCTGGACACAGAGAAGTGTTAGAAACAACCCAAGTTGTATGTGTGTTTGTGTCCAAATGGATGTGTGTGTGTGTGTGTGTGTGTGTGTGTGTGTGTGTGTGTGTGTGTGTGTGTGTGTGTATGTGTGTTGACTGACAGATGAGAGATCAGAACTCGCCGCTGAGTGACCTTTTAGTGGATAAACATTAGAGCCCTGCAGCCCAGTGGCAGCGTCACTCACACTCACACACACATACACACACACACACACACATACACACACACACACACACACGCATTAGAGCCCTGCGGCCCAGTGGCGGGGTCACTCTCCAACAGAGCCAGAGCAAAGGGCAGCGTCAATCACTCACAACACACTCCCCTCACTGAGACACACACACACACACACACACACACACACGGACACACACATACGGACACAAACACACAGTCATGCACACACATAGACATGCACCTACACAGACAAACAAACACACACATGCACGCACACAAACACACACACACACACACACACACAAACACACACACACGGACACACACACACAGTCACGCACACACATAGACATGTACCTACACACACACAAACACACACATGCACGCACACAAACACAAATACACACACATGCACACATACACACACACACACACACACACACAAATACAGAACGTTTATTCTCAGTTTACTGCAAAGACACAGTATGAACAGCAGTGTTTTTCACGCTGCTGAAGCGTGTGTGACCCGCAGGACTGCACTCATTGACCTTGCTTGACCTCTGACCCCCGGGGAGGCTGTTATACGCTCGTAGAAGCACCTGGTTTGACCCCTGACCTGCCGGCCTGTTTGTTTGTTCCTGTCAGGCCTCAAGTGAGGAAGGCCCAATTAACCCCAAGCACAAACACTCCCAAAGCACACCTCACCAGACCCATACACAACATCTGAGAAATGGGGGGAGGGGGGAGGGGGAGAGAAAGAGAGAGGAATATATATATGTATATATAGAGAGAGAGAGAGGGAGAGAGAATAATATATATATATATATATATATATATATATACATACAGTATATAATACAGTGCCTACGAGAAGTATTCACTCCCCTTGGATAATACCCATTTGCTTTAATAAATGCAATCTTTGTCAATTTAACTTGCCCTGTTTTACAATAATTTACAAAGATCTTGTAATCTCTTTCATGTCAAAGTGAAAGCAAATGTAACCTTCTTTGGCATAACAATTTGTTATAGGTGTGCTGAGGTCCATCATTCATATATGCACTCTCTAATCACAAATGGGGGTGGCAACAACAAAGTCATTGTAGTTTCCTGCAAATGTCCAATCATAGTATTTAAAGGGACATGCACACAATTGTTAGCCTGACGACGTCATACTCAATTCTTGTCAGAATATGAGTCTGAAACTGCTCCATTCAGCTGCGATTATGGGGCGTGATTCAACCGATACAGGGCGGGGGGGATAGCTCTGCACACATTGGATAGCCCAAACCAAACAGAACAAGTTATTGGCTGTCAGTATCTGCGAAATCTAAGACGAAATATGTAGCAGGGTAGGCTATATGGAAAACATCCTCCCTCGATTTTAAAAATAATTCCTTCAAACTGTATGCAATGAACAGCTGGGGAAGTGTGTCATTAACCCAACGAGCAAACAGACATTTTTAAACAAACGGGAACAACATCACCCAAACATGCTGTTTTAACTTGGTGAAAGTGAAACTGAAGTTTTCCCACATATCCACGTTGGTCTAAGTGTTCAGAAATAGTTGTGTGAATCCGTGATAAAACCTCCGTTTCAATAGCTAAGATAAACGAAAGGCCCAACTGCATGAACAAATTATGCATTCATAGCCATAGTGTTTCTGTTGCAATCAAAATCAACCTAAGCCAACACGGTCTCACACCCAACTTGTCGAACGAGGACGCATGCAGCCGTGAACCTCACTGCTGTTCATCTGTCAATCATCACGTAAAGCCCGCCCTGACAATGTGATTGGTCCGAACAGCTCTGTATCTCGAATAGTAGCAGCTGAACGGAGCAGTGCCAGACCGAAGTTCCCTGCAGAAAAAGAATGTAGGCGGGGCTAAACTTCGGTCTGGCATCCAGGCTACACAATTGTGATTGCTGTGGACATACTCAGCCATTACCGGGGAGCCCCTTTCAGCTTGGGGGCCCTAGGCAGTCTCTGCAGACTGTGGCTTGTATTTCTCAGAAACAGAGTTGCTTTCTGGTTACGGGAAGAACAGAAAATAATGCGTCATACGGCTGTAAAACTACTTTTGGTCAATTTGGGGGCGGTAAGAGGTGTCATGATGAGGGGGTGGGGTTTCACCTCTGATGGGAAAGTGTGTGTGTGTGTGTGTGTGGGGGGGGGGGGGGGGGGGTGATGTTGCAGCCAGGTGTTAAGAACACACAACCAACAACACAACACACAAGTTAATAAACTAGATGTACCACAAAGCGGTGCAAAATATGACCTGAACTTTCTCTCCGCAAAAATGAATCACGCTTGTCAATATGTTTCCATCTCCTACTCCATCCCCTGCTGCAACTTTTATGTAGGGCGACAGATCAGAACAAAAAACAATGGCGACATGCTATCCATGTGGGGCTACATGCCCACCAAGATTCGTGCACCCTGGTCTTTCAGTGTCCCGGGAATCCTTGATGGAAATTTGCTCTGCTGCGCTGCGCGGCAGTCATAATAACAATGAATTACATTGTTCATTGCTTTCACGATTGTGAATGTTTTGTTTGGATTATATGTGCGGTTGGGTGTGCGCAACAGAGGGAGAGTGAAAAAAACACAGCTGGCCAAGGAGAGGGGGTTTACTCCTCAGTCGCCCTCGTTGTGGCATTTTGGCAACACGCAACGGCTAAACCAGAGATGGCTCTGGCTAAACTTACGCTACTTTCTTTCTAGAAAAAAAAATTGTTTCTCTGCATTTGACCCAATTTAACCGAATTAGTGAACACACACAGCACCGGTCACAAGCTCAAAGCCCTAACCAGTAGGCCACGAGCGCATTTTCTATTGATATGTGTCTATCGAGATACTGTATATATTGTTATCGTTTTATCGCCCAGCCCCTAGTTGGTCTGGTTTATCCTGGTGCTAGTTGCTAGTTGCTGTGATAATTTACTTTGAATTTACAATCTGCATAGAGCTCTGCATCCACATCCACGTCCCCATTGTTCTCAGTGGAATATCTCACAAACTCTTCACTGAACACATCCCAGAGTAATCAAGTTTTGACATTGCAGCAAATGTCTACAGGGTCTCCATCTTTGGACTGAAATTCTAATGTAATAGCACCCCAAGATAATATACTTTCCATATTAACAGAAATGTGGTACAAATGAAAGAAACACACTGCAAGAAGCAAAGGCAAATGCATCTTCATGAAATGCGCTGCAGATAGAGAAACGAAGCAAACACAAAACGCTGCATCTTCATGAAATGCACTACAGATAGCCTAGAGAAACGCAGCCGAACACGAAATGAGAGGCAGGCACACAGGAGGATGACGAGAAAGATAAAAGAATGTCTCAATCAAAAACTGTTAACGGATCGCAAGAAGTAGTTGCAGTTACAGTGTAGCAAGCTAATGTTACTTTTCTTTGTTTATTTATGTTTATATCTTTGTTTAACTACGTTCTTCTATCTCCCTCTCGTCATCCTCCCGTGTGCCTGCCTCTCCATGGCACTGTCACGGTGAGAGCGCCCTCTGGAGGTTTGGAGCACTTCCGTTGTAGGAGCTGTACTTGCAGCGTTTTGTGTTTTGCATCGTTTCTCTATCTGCAACGCATTTCATGAAGATGCATTTGCCTTTGCTTCTTGCAGTGCGTTTTTTGTACATTTGTTAATTTGCATCGTTTTGTACTTGAAACTGCTTACTCTAACTCAGGGCTGCCAAGTTTCAGAAAATGGCAAGCGTGAGAGTTCGTCCGCCGAAATTTTTTTTTGACTGTCACACTCAAAAGCGTGACATTTGGCAGCTCCGATTAGAGTCGATTTTTCAAGTGTGAACTTATCAAGAAAGAGGCAAATAAATGTTACACAGCTCTGCAACAAGTATAGGACAATGATAGACTTAGCAGCCTTAACGTTAACTTGGAAAATCAAGGAGAAACAGCGAATCAAGTGTGAACAAAAACTAGCAAGGAGAACGTTTTAAATCTAATTGTCGGAGTCGGCGCTGTTGTGTTTGAAAGACAAGTTAGAGGCACCAAGACCCGCCTTACGTTGCTTCTGATTGGTTTATATTGCGTGATGCCTTCAGTGGTTGGTGAGATTTAGGTACAAAGGACTGATGGATTGGTTATTGCTGTCAGTCAATCAAAGCTCGAAATACGGCAAGGCAATGACCAAAGATTATCATAATGAAAAAAAATATACTGTATATATAGCGCACTGAATGGGGAAATATTTTGCGTGAGAAATGTCAAGTATGGCGTGTGGTGTGAGAATGGGTCAAATTGCGTGACTGTCACGCTCAAAGCGTGAGACTTGGCAGCCCTGTCTAACTGCTAACTCTGAGCGCATTTGGCCCTTCTCGGCCACCGCAAATCAGTCACAGAAAAACATCTTTTATTTCAAATTCAAATGAATGTGAGCTTGCAGAAGCTTATACGTTGTGATGAATAATATGATCATCAATGCCCCTGCATGACCATAGAGGCTGCCACTATTAGTTTTTTTCTGTTATATAGCTTATAGATGACCACATCTCACAACTTTTCACAACCAGCAGGCTATGTGTGTGTGGTATGTTCATTAGTTGGTTTGTATTTCTCAGAAACAGACACGCTTTCATGTTACAGGAAATTCAGCAGGAAATACTGCATCGCTAACAGCATGGCACAATGGACCAGGTCGCAGTCGTCAATGATGAAGCCCCTGCATGGCCACCAATGCTGCCTGTTCCTGTTTTTTATGTTTGCCCAAGGTGAGTCTACCAAATGCATCTATATGTCTATAAATGTACAATATGGTGCTGCGCAAGACAATAGGTTACTTTATGAAGGCATACACTACTGTTCGGAAGTTTGGGGTGACTAAGGAATATTCTTGTTTTTGAGGGGGAAACTAATTGAAATGGCACCAAATCTTTTGGAAATAAAGTGCAGACATAAGTATTTTGGATTTCAGGCTGTATTAAAGACAAATAAATTGCTGAAACTATTTCAAAGGGGTAATATTTCTATAGGCACTGCACATGGTTACGCTGACTAAACTATACCATCTTTTAATTTCTTGCAGTGAATTTTCTTTCGGGTACTGAAGAGTTTGTCACAGTTATACAGTCACCATCCAATCTAAATCTTTACAAGGGAGAGACTGCACGAATCCAATGCTCTTTCAATGGAGCCAAACATCTAAAACTATCGTGGTTAACAAATCGAATCAAGATCAGAGAGTATTCCAAGAGGATATTTATCTCATTACAAAAAAACGTATCAGTCCTGGTCATTCACAACGTATCTAGTGATGACTCAGGTTCATATGTCTGCAAGGTTATCCAAGAGATCCCAAACCTCATTACATACTTCGGAAATGGAACACAATTAGCGGTGAATTCTCAACTATGTAAGTCTGATTCATAATAATATTATTCCTGTATCTGTTTTTTTTTTATGCCAGTGAACATAAACAGAAACCTCAGACCAATGTTCTAATCTAGATCATTTCTCTTCTCTTTGTTACAGTATATTCCAAGCACTGAATGATATTAGGCAGGAGCATACTTTTCTGCACTTTCTGCTTTGGTTCACCTGTAAAACACTTTTTTGTTGTTAAAACAATGGGCTCTGTAGCAGTCTGAAATGCCTGGTCAGAGACGCAAAATGTAAAGACCTTTAAGACGTGCCCAGTCCACATTCACTAATTAAAAATTGTGATTAGACCCTAGGGCACATTGTTCAACGGGGTGGTTCTTAATCAGTCATCGGTGTGTTTTGAGCTGTGACTGGTTTTATTTCTGAAATCTTCCCCATCATATTGCTGACAACATAATCTACTATTGCATATGATTTGTTAAAGTGTCTGGTGAAAATTGAATTCGGACTCTTTTTCTTCATGAAAACACATCACATAAGCTGTGGAGGCAGTATATTTTGTTGATGTACAGTATGTGACATGAGACCTCGACTTTCCTTTCCAAGTCCACTTGGTCTATTCACACTTCACAACTACTGGCTTGCGGGCAAGAACATAATTTTCCAGCAATGAAACCCAGTAAACTAATCAAGGACTAGCCAGGATGTAACCAGTTTTAGAAAGTTGCCGTTTTGAGGTGAGAAACAACATGCCATAGTTGTTGTGTGATTGGATAACTCTTCCAGATAGTCTCACCTGCAAGCAGATTCCTTCAAATACCCTGCTGACTATCAAAATACAGATGATCTGTTTGAATTTGTGCTGCTTGCTGTTAAAGGGAATGAGATGTCATTGTCATTTGAGGCTATGCCTAAAACACACCCGTGCCTGATTAAGCAACATAAGAACAGCCCTTTTGCGCCCAGCGTTTGATCACAAAACCACACCATTAAATTAGTTAATGTGGACTGTCCACACCTTTAATGTCTTTAAACTTTGCATCTCTGACCATCCATTTCTGATCAAAATAGGGCCCAAATGTTTCTCACTCACCTCAATCCCTTACCTAGACACACCCAGTGTTGGGGAGTAACGCATTACATGTAATTGAGTTACGTAATTTAATTACAAAATAAATGTAACAGTAATATATTACAGTTACTGTAGAAAAAAATGTAACTCAATTACAGGTACTTTTGACATTTTTCAAAATTACAATTTGAATTACATCTCAATATTGTCAGCAAAACTTTGCAAATAATATTGTATGTAAAAATAACTGTTTCCCTCCACAGCCATAGTTTGATGCGGGACCTTCTGATAGGCTCTATCACGTCTACAGCGCCATCAGCGTAGGCCTACAGTACATGCCTGCCTGTAAACATGTTATAATTATCATCATATTATCCTCACACAAAATGTGATGCTAATTCATGTATTGAATGCCCTTGCTGCCTTGTGCGCTCGTACAGAACTGCTCGGCAGCCTGTAGACCAAGGCCAAAATCTTCGCATGGATTTGGGGACTATGTATATCATTCAAAAATCGGAAAAGTAATTTTAAAAAGTAATCAAAAGTAATTAGTTACGTTACTCAAAAAAGTACTTCAAATAGTTACACTACTATTACATTTTAAACAGAGTAACTTGTAACTGTAACACATTACATTTCTAAAGTAACCTTCCCAACACTGGACACACCCCATCAAGATATGACAGGAGCCTCCACTGTGAACTGTGGAAAACCTTCCACTTGGCTTCCACTTCGAATCACAGTGTTTTTGGCTTGTGTTGTGGGTCTACTGCTGAGCTGGGCTCCTTTGATTATCTGCGGAGTGAAAAGGACAGGTCAGCAACTGGGTAAGAAACATTTCATTCAAATTCCAGTGATTTGTAAAGAGAGCAGATTGTTATAGAGCGTTCAAGATATTCATATTGCCATATTTGTCTTGGTACATGAAGGAAATGAAGATATAAAGGAGACCCCCACTGATGGCCAGGAGCTCAGGAACCTTGATGAACATGAAGAGGAGGTTTAGTACAGCTCTTTTTTGCATGACAGATGTGTTAAAACTGTTCATCCTAAAGTGGCAGTTATGCAAATAACTCATCATCCTATATTTGTGGAAGTGTCTTTATTGTCAAGGCGACTCTTCCGACTCTTTCTTTGTGAGTTAGGCTTCACTGCACCTTACTGTGTTGATGTTGTGCTCATGTTGTATGCATGTGATATGAATAAATACAATAAAGAGGTAAGTTGACAACGGACATTAGATGCAACAGTTGTTATTTTATTATGCTTATTTTGATCTTCTTTCAAAAACCACCTTGGACTATATAACTTACCGTTTAGCTACAGGCTAGCTATACTGTAGGCTACCTGGTGTAGCCAAGTTCCAGTGAATTGTGCTAAGCTAGCTAGTAGGCTGGGTAAATCCAGCCTGATCTGACAGCGATTTGGATTTCACCCTGCAGCTCAGGCTGTAAACCTGCCCATCTATCTCTCCTGCTTCCTGTCCATGCTTGCTGGGTCTAATCACAAACTGGTTTATCCACCAGGTGCACCCGGATCACTGGTATGATTGGTTGAAGGATCCAACAGTACAGAGTCATTTGATCTATGCCCATTGATCACACCTCTTGTGCAGTGGAAATAAAGTGCAGACTCCCCAGACTAATGTTCAATCAAGATTAAGCTTAGTATGGTGATAGCCAGACTACTAAACTAGGCTAACAGTATGAGACTAGACACACCATCAAGCCAATAGACCTCTGAAGTTCGCCTACAAAAAGGATCCAAAGCTGCCATCTTTGCCCATATAAGGAGATCCGGGAGTTAATGGAAGCTAACTGCCTATGGCAAGTTGCATGGTAAGTTAGCTCTGGGGTAGCAAAGATCAAAGTGTGCCGTCTTCACCTACCGAAGATCACAGTATCCACTAGACGGCAGTGGACAAAAAACTGTGTAGTGAAAAACGTCTGCATTTCCAATGTCATCATCCCCGCGACAGTGTAACAGGTGCGATAATTGAAAATCCCCATGTTATTTTCCCATAGAAAAAATCTCAAGATACCGGATCTCCTTATTTGGGCAAAGACGGTGGCTTTTTTGTAGGCGAACTTCAGAGGTCTATGCTAGATACAGTTAAAAGCCAGGGTAGCATTTCCACACTAGCCTACTGTGTAGCATTTCAAGCATGAAACAATGTGTTATATTTTGAAAAGTAATCCATTAATATTGAATATGTTCATTTACACATCTTTGATACACCTGGAAGCTGATTCATGGAGTACCCTAACCAGAGCCATAGATAGAGAGAGTTGCGACACTCTTTGAAGTCGCCGCCGCGCCGTCACGTGGTTCATGTACGCTACAACAGTTCTAACCAGCCTTGGCGCTGCCATGTTATTTCTATGGGATAGACAGCAACGATCACGGGAAACATCGAAACAAACCAAACACGAGTTCAATTTGAAGTGCTATAACGTTGGTTAGCATGTTTACATTAGTGCCCATGACATATCGCAAGTTTGCTCTGCAAACATCGTTCTGAAATAGTCTATTCTGTGGTAGCTGACACTGCCATTTAGCCTACCTCTCGGTATCAGCTCCATTCCTGGTTCCGTGATTTGCCTGTTTGTCGTCATGCATAATAAACTTACATTGTTGAAATGTATGTATTTTGTATCCAATGTTACCGTGGGTTTTTGAGATGTTCAGTGATCCTCTCCAGTTATTTTGATATGAAGGTGCCCACCCTAACTATATAGGCCTACACACCCACTGCCTTCACAATTTTAGGAGTAAGCCATGAACATCTATAATATATGGCAACCAGTAACAGGTTATACGTTAAAAGTTAGATCAATGCAGTCAATCAGTTAGTTTGTTTATTTTAAGGAATAGCCTAAATATGGCCACCACACAGCCTTAGTAATATTTTCAGATTAAGCCATAAACATATGAAAATACATTAACAAAGAATGATAGCCTAAATAACAGCCAAAATGTTAAAAGTGTGTATGATAAAGTTAAGTTTGTTCAACAGTTCGTTCAGGACACCCACTGTTTCGATAACATTGTAACTCAATACGCAATCATCTGTTTCAAGAAAGCACTTAGAACAGTGTAACCTGAATATTTCGTCTTCAGAGTAGTTCACTCTCTCCAATCTCATAGAAATGAGCAAGACAACTTCAGATTACACTTCAGCTCTTCTTCTTTATTTCCAACCACTTTGACAAAACACAGAAGCCTAACCGCGCTCCTTTCTCTTCAGTAGCCTACAAAACTCTTCTCTACTCTAAAACCATCCGGTGGGGAAACCACTCCCCCCCCGGAACCAAAACACTCAACACTCTATCTGGGGAATGCATGGACAGAAGAATGAATGAAAATTCAATGAAATAAAATAACATTAAACAAAATAATAATATAATAAAATCATTGTTTACAACAGCATAAAAAGGATGACTGATACATTTTGAGTTTTCAATACATTTGTTTATTACATTTTCAATGTGTGGAACAAGTAGGCTATGTTTTAACAACATCAAGAACAGGAATACACACAGAAAAGGCTTAAGGGAGATATGGTGAGACTGCAATATAAAAAGGAGGGTTAACACCCATTTATATTTTCAAAGACATTCTGAAAAACATTTCAGATTCCCAAATCTGAACAACCGTACCGTGTGTGAACAACTAAAGACATTAATGTGCAAAGGATGCTGGACATGCACACCTACAAGAAGGTTAACTGAGGAAGATGTAGCACATTTGGCTGGAGGTGTGACAGGAGGTGTTGGAGATGCTGGAGATGCTGAGGTTGGAAGGGTCCCTTCGTTTGGACCTAAACCATAAAAAATGACCTTCTCTGATAATTTCAGTCAATACTACACACCCGTCTTGTCCTCTGCATCCTTGGTCCTAGGCAAGAACAGGCACAGTGGAAAATGGAGAGAGCAGGTAAAAGTCAGTGTATACTTGGTACAATACATTCACAGATGCCACATCAAGGTATTAGCATAAACAAAAGCAAAAGGCCAGCAAGAGTTTTACATACCCATACACGGCTGACCCCTTCAAGGTTGGTTGGGGGTGCCACACCTTATAACTTTTATAACACCAATGATTCCCAACAATATCTTTCATGGTTATTTTGAGAATAAAAAGCTGACAGGCTATAAGAAATCACTGCACTTTAGCCATTGCATTCATCAACACAAGGAGACTTTTCTTATTGTAATAAGAACAATACTGAGGGTAATCAGTAACTGACTTTGTGAGGAATGCCAGCATGCTGTACAGACAACAATTGGGATTGATTACAGTATACCCACTACAGCTAACTAGACTAGGCTACATCATTGCAAACATTGTTCTTATTCTATGGATGGACCTAATTCTGCCCTTAGAGCATCATTAACCTACACTTTTCAGTTATCATACAAGGTAAAAAAAAAGAAAGAAAATTATTATACTTACAAGGACCACTTAATTGAAGACAATGTCTTGTCACATCACTTTCAGCATCTGCAAGATAGTCATTGCAATCAAAATTATTCCATCAAATACATCGACCAGCTGTGGTGATATAGACCTCAGAAATGTACATTCAATGTAGAATAATATTGACTGCAACCTGACATCCAACAGCAGTTGAGACAAAAATAAGTACTGCACTGTACACACGCCCCTATCCCAAGCTCTAGTCTCGTGCCACTGTCCCGACTCCCGAGTTGGAACAGTGGCACTAGGGGCAGGACTGGACAGTTAGCTTAAGTGACACACCGCAGGAGAGTAATAGTGCAGTTTTTGCTTCTACAGCTCCCCTGGCCTGAAGTTCATAATTTAAATTTCTGTTGTGAAGAGATGTACCCGAGTTCATATCATGCTCTCTGATCACAAGTTTAGCTTCAGGTTCACTTCATAGTGCCATGAAACATTCCATCTAGCAAGCTAACAAGCTAGATCAGGTCTAAATGAAATGTCATCCCATTAATTAGTTCCACTGTTCATCTGAAGAACAACTTAATCACAAACTCGTTGATAACGAGCACATCTGAAGCCATTGCATGCATTAAGATCACGTTACTGTTCCCCCTTCATTGCATTTCGAATGTGCGTGAGCTGACTAGCTAACATTAGCTAACGCCATCAGGTTCAGCAAATAGGATTATAAATGTCATACAAACTCCTTGATAACCCCATATATTATCTAACGTTGCTCTACTACAGTAGCGTAACCAAGTGTGATATGTCTGACATTCCTTATTGACATAGGAACATTACATTTAAGCTAGCCTCCCTCCACGTCTAAGGTTAGCTTTGTGGGCTAACGTAACGTTATGCTCTGAAATTTCGGTCATAACTAAGATACAAAAATAACAGTTAAACGAGCAGCACAAACAACTCGAATAACACTACGAGTACATACTGGTACAGTTGATATAGGAAATATATAACAATTTCAAAAAAGGTCGTGCTTTCGTTTACTTACCGCTGACAAAGTTAGGCAGACACCAATGGAAGTGAATGAGGCAAACTCCGTGAATGTCACTGTTAAGAACTGTTGAGCTCTCCATAACGCGGAAGTAGCCTGAAAAAACGTCCGCCATTGTTTCCTCTGGAGGTCTATGGGAGTGTCGCCACTCTGTTATATCTACCGCTCTGACCCTAACAACATGGAGTGCCTTCTATTATTAGTGAAAAAGTCCATCAATAGGTCTAACATAAATTTCCTGAATATATAGCAATTAATGCGTGGGGAAGAAAAGAGACTCCATTTAAACAAGGGGAACGGCAGGTTTATGGGTGCAGCAGTCCCTAATCATGTTGAGCCCACTGCAACATTAACAGACCAGGGGAGCGTTTCCCAAAACCATTATAGTTGTAAACTAAGTTAGCAACTTTGCTGCAAAAATTTTCCTTCGGCACTGTCAATTTAGGTAGATTAAGAATACCAGGTACAATTCCATTCCTTCACAGACAAAATATATTGTTTTCAATTAAAAAGCACATCAAAATCAATTGGCCAAAATCATGTGTTAATCATGTGTTAACACACTGATGCATTCAAAGCCAGTTGAAGGATCAATCTTTGTGTACTTGAGAAGAGACTCAAAGAAAGAGTTACAGTTGAGAGGTGTGTGTGTGTGTGTGTGTGTGTGTGTGTGTGTGTGTGTGTGTGTGTATGTGTGTGTGTGTGTGTGTGTGTGTGTGTGTGTGTGTCTGTGTCTGTGTCTGTGTCTGTGTTAGATAGGCTGGCCCTAGGTTTGTCTGTGTCAAGCCCTTGATCCCCGTCTCTCTGTCTCTCCTTAATAACTTGTCAAATGAACAGCGAAGTATACAGTCAGCCTAGATAATAGACAGAGAGGGAGTGTGTGTGTGTGTCTGTGTGAGTTTGTAGGCCTATGTGTGTGTAAGACAGTGCTCAGTCCATTTCCCTGGTCAACTGTCACTGTGCTACTACTGATGGAAAACACACACACACACACACACACACACACACACACACACACACACAGAGAGAGAGAGAGAGAGAGAGAGAGATAGGATAGCCACACAAACACAGATAAGCACACAATAGAAACACTTATATACTGTATTACTTGTGTCAATATGAGCGTAAACGTTAGTGTGTGGACATGTGTGTGTCAATGTTTGTGTATGTGTCTGTGAGCCAGTGAGTAGAGTGTGTGTGTGTGTGTGTGTGTGTGTGTGTGTGTGTGTGTGTGTGTGTTCCCTCTTCCCTCCTCCCTCTCCATGTCCACTCCTATTCTCTAGTACTAGTATTGACAGATGCAGTGGTAACTCCTACCTTTTCTCTGCATTGTAGTTTAAACGCTGTTCTAGCCCTCTAACTCAGTATGTACAGTAGTAGTTTAAAAGTTTAAATGTTACTGTAAAAGGCTTAAATGTTATTCTATAGAGTCTCCAATCTCCTCCTACGATTCTCTTCTCACTCTACTCTTCTCATTCTTTCTCATTCCTCTCTCTTTCTCTTCTTCCTCATCTCTCTCTCTCTTGCCTGTCTTCCTCATCTCTCTCTCCCACTTTCTCCCTCTCATTCTCTCTTTTTCATCTACCTCTCCACTCTCTCCCTTCTCCCTCTCTCTCTCCACTCTATTCCTCTCTTCCCCCTCTCTTCCCTATCCTCCTCATCTCTCCCCACCTTCTCCCTCTCTCTTTCTTTCTCCCTCCCTCTCTCTCTCTACTCTATTCCTCTCTTCCTCCTCTCTCTCCTCTTCACCCTCTCTATCTCTCCCTCCTCCCTCTCTCTCTACTCTATTCCTCTCTTCCTCCTCTCTCTCCTCTTCACCCTCTCACTCTCTCCCTTCTCCCTCTCTCTCTCCACTCTATTCCTCTCTCTCTCCTCCCTCTCTCTCTCCACTCTATTTGTGTCTTCCTCCTCTCTCTCCTCTTCACCCTCTCCATCTCTCCCCATCTTCTCTCTCTCTCTCCACTCTATTCCTCTCTTCCTCCTCTCTCTCCTCTTCACCCTCTCCCCTCTGCCTCTCATGGTCATTACGGAGCAGGCTGAGCTGAGAGCGGGTCAGAGAGGAGCGGAGTGGGTGCTCCGTGGACCTGGGAGAAAATCAATCCTAGCAAACCCAAACACAAAATCAATGTCTGGACCCCGGAAGCCTCTGGCTTGCTATCAGGAAGTGTGTGTGTGTGCGTGCGTGTGTGTGTGTGTGTGAGTGTGTCTGCATGTATGTCTATTTGTGGCTGTGTGTGTGTGTGTGTGTGTGCGCGCGCGCACACGTGTGTATACAGTAAGAATGTGTCTGTGTGTCTCTGTGTGTGTGTGGGTGTGTATGAGTGTGTCTGTGTATGTGTGTCTATTTGTGCGTGTGTGTCTGTGTGTGTGTGTGTGTACGTGTGCATGTGTGTGTACGTGTGCGTGCGTGCGTGCGTGTGTGCGTGCGTGCGTGTGTACGTGCATATAATGTCTCCTGAAGTGCACAGAGGCTCTAAAGCACTCCCACTGATTGGATTGTAATTTGAGGATTTTGTATTGTATATCTGTGTGTAAGAGAGAGGAAGAGAGAGAGAGAGAGAGAGAGTGATATCTGTATTCTGAGAGAGGAAGAGAGAGAGTGATATCTGTGCTTCTGAGAGAGGGAGAGAGAGAGAGAGAGTGATATATGTGCTTTGTACAGAGGGAGAGAGAGAGTGATATCTGTGTTTTGGAGAGAGGGAGAGAGAGAGTGATATCTATGTGTATGAGGAAAAGAGTGAGTGTGTGTGGATGTGTGTTTTTGAGATGTATTGAATAAGGCAATATTGACACTTTTGAACAGTGAAAGGTCTGTGTGGATGGTTTACAGACTTGTGGACAGATTTACAAACACACACACACACACACACACACACACATGCACACACACACAAACACAAGGACACGCACAAGTGCCCGCACATGCACACGCGCGCGCGCACACACACACACACACACACACACACACACACACACACACACACACACACACACACACACACAGAGAAGAGAGCATTTCTGTTGTTCCTTTAGAGTACATGTTCAGTGAGGTGAGGCAACTGAAACGGAAACACTCTAGATCTGCTAGTAGGCAGCACGTCTTCAACCCCATATTCTAAAACTGTACGTATAATTAAGCAATAAGCCCCGAGAGGCCGTGGTTTACACTGAATTCAGAACAGCTAAGGGGCGTTGTGAGGCACGACGCGAAGCGGACTCGAGTGGCTTATTGCTTTTCTAAAATGGTTACTACATCGATCATTCTTCCGCCAAGAAATATATTTCCTTCATATGATGTTGCCATGCAACATCGAGACACAGCCACTCTAACCTTTGTGCAAGTTGTGGTATAGTGCATTTCTATAGAACGAAATGCAGTCAAGGTGTGTGTTTGTGTTGGATTTTACCACGGCATCGAACACGATTCAGCCAATCATAATCAAGGACCGGAACTATCCGTTTTAGAAAAAAAGCGTACAGGTGGGGCAGTTAGGGTGTTGGGTGGTGGTAGTGTAGTGGTTAAGGCACCGGGCTACCTTGCAGTAGCCTGAAAAGTCGCTTGTTCAATTCCCAGCTTCCACAGTTGTGCCCTTAAACAAGGCACTTAGCCCCAAGTTGCTTGGGGGATAATGCAATAGAGTGGGACAGTATGTAACCACTTTGGATGAATAGTGTCTGTTAAATGAATGCATGTAAATGAAATGCATACAGTGTTTTTTTGTTTGTTTTTTTGTCCCAGTCAGTGTTATCATCATACTGTAGCATTCCACACCGCAGCATTCTTTTTTTTAGTATATGTTTTGGGGCTTTTTACAGTATGTCTTTGATGTGTGATAGGATAGTGGA
>NC_085001.1:28045142-28137642 GCF_963854185.1 Sardina pilchardus
CTCTCCCGTGGCCTGCGTTTGGGAGAGGGCTATCGATTTTCCCTTTCCGCCTATCCTCCCCTTTTCTCTTTCAATAACTATCACATCTGCGTATGTGTGTGTATGTGTGTGGGTGTGTGGGTGGGTGTCTGTGTGTGTATTTGGACTGCTGTCCGGGTGTGTGGGTAAGTGTTGTGGATTTTCACTTCAGAGCTCACATGGGGATGTTTACTGTAGGTATGTGTGTGTGTGTGTGTGTGTGTGTGTGTGTGTGTGTGTGTGTGTGTGTGTGTGTGTGTGTGTGTGTATGTGTGTTTTAGAGAGAGAGAGTGAAGAGGAAGACATATTCTCTACCCAGGTGTACATAAATAGTTCTGTATGAGTCTCTCTCTCTCTCTCTCTCTCTCTCTCTCTCTCTCTCTGAGCGTGTGTGTGAGTGTGTGTGTGTGTGTCTTTTAGAGAAAGTGTGTACAGTATGTGTGAGAGAGGAAAATAGACACATGCTCTACCCAGTTGTACATAAATTGTTATGTATGCGATGTGTGTGTGTGTGTGTGTGTGTGTGTGTGTGTGTGTGTGTGTGTGTGTGTGTGTGTGTGTATCTATGTGTGTAGAGAGAGTTAGAGTGTGCATGTCAGAGAGAGAAGAAGATAGACATAATGTATGCTCTAGACAGGTGTACATTAACGATTCTGTGTGGTGTGTGTGTGTGTGTGTGTGTGTGTGTGTGAGCAAGAGAGAGAGGCTGGCTGCACTGAGCTCAGAGATATTCATGAATGTTTGCAGACACTAGCGTAGCAAACCATTTGAGGAGGTACTGTAGTTCCCCGTGAACATAAAGGGGAGTTGGAAGAAGGGGTACTACTGAGATGGAATGTATAGAACCATGCTACAGAATGCTGTTCGCCACAGGTTGCCAAAGCTGCGTATCTAACGGAAGTGTGGGTGCAGTACTTTATTAATGCTTTATTAACAACCCCTCCTTCCCTGAGTATACCAAAAGGCTTGGTGCAGTATGTTATTAACACTTTATTAGTGCTTTAATAATCCCCCCCACCCCCCAACAAAAGGCCTGGCACCATGCTTTATTAATGCTTACCTCAGATCAATAATACAGCTACCAACACCGGTCTGCGATGAGAACGTTGGCCTCAGTCAAGCTAAGCATTTCACACAGAAACACACACACACACACACACACACACACACACACACACACACACACAGAAAGAGGCACAAACACACACACAGACACACACTCTGCTTCTCTTTCTCTCTCTCTCTCACACACACACACACACACACACATAGAGGCACAAACACAAACACAGACACACACTCTGCTTCTCTTTCTCTCTCTCTCTCTCTCTCTCACACACACACACACACACACACACACACACACATAGAGGCACAAACACAAACACAGACACACACTCTGCTTCTGCTTCTCTCTCTATTGTGCCCTTGGGAGTTATCTGTATTGTACACATTGTCATCCTCTCTCTCTCTCTCTCTCTCTCTCACTCTCTGCACTCACACACTGACACTGCTGTGGCATTCTCTATGATTTATACTTCTTCACTCTATCTTACGGTCAGCCTATGTATTGTTGGACTTTCTTCTTTCCTCTGGTGGATTTTCAGTTCTTTATCTCCATTCTCTCTCAAAATCGGACTCTTTTTCTTCCTAACTCCCTCTCTTTCTCTCTCTTTCCCAAATTCACATTCTTTTTTCTCTCTTCTTCCCTCTCTATCTCCCTCTCTCTTTTTCTCGCCCTCTCTTCGATTCAGTTCAAAATTTCTGTATTAGCATGACTGTATCAGAACAGTGTTGTCAAAGCTATCATTGATAGTAACATACAAGAACACAATAATAAGAAATTAAAAATAAAATACATAAAAAAGTATTTTTTCTGATCAATTCAATTCAATTCAGCATTGCATTATTAGTGTGACCATAAACACAGCGTTGCCAAAGCAATAACAATGGGAACTTTGAGGGAAAGGGAAAAAATGAGTGATCAAATTCCCCCCTCCCACACACACACACACCAGGACGCCACATATGCAACATTTACTGCTAGTGTCTCCACAGCTACCGGCAAACAGGAAGAGAGAGAGGGCTACCTGCCCACCAGACGGATGCTGTTGTGGTTTCAGCTAAGGCCACACACACTCACACACACACACACACACACACACACACACACACACACACACGGTTAAAAGCCATCTAAAGCAGAGGGTCCTCTGAAGTCTAATTGATATGTTTGAGTAACTTCCGTTCTGTCTGAAGTTCTGTTCATCCAGCAGTTTCTGTCTTTTTATTTTTTTTGTCCCAGTGATGCCGTTATCTCAGAGGACTGCTGATGCAGCTTCTCCGCTAACACCCTCATCCATTTCTGCTGTTCACTTAAATACCTCTATCTGTTTCAAAGCACTTTGGGGAAAAAAGTTGAAAACAAGGTCCTTTGCAGCCCTTGAAGAGTGCAGATGTGAGTGTGTGTATGTTTCTGTGTATATACTGTATGTACACTAGGGCGCATCAAGTGCCCCTCTTTCTCTCAAAATCTCTTCTATGGTGGATAATATTATGCCATTTGATGAATCAACAATAGATATCAAGTTTGGTGAAGACTGATAATGATCTTGGGGTACCACAATGCACCTGAGTTTTGACAATATGGCCGATTTTGGTTATCTTCCAATAATCTTCGTTACACTACATTTAAACTTAGTAATGTAAATTAATGACATATCTAGCTTCTGTTTACAAAAAACATAGCTGCATGTATTTTGAATGCCTGCCTGTCTGTTTTCATGGACTGTCTTCCCCAAGAATAGCCCCAGCTGTGGCGCAACTGGTTGGGGCACTTGCACCGTACACTGGCGACCCGGGTTCAATTCCCACCCCGTGGTCATTTCCGGATCTCACCCCTGCTTTCTCCCCTGCGCTCACCGTCCTGTCATTAAAGGCATGAATGTGCCCCAAAAAATATACGGTAAAAAAAGTTTCTGAAGCAGAAAAGTTCATCAGGGCTTTTCTAGTCCATGAAGACAGACAGCTGACTGAAGATTTCTCATATACCTCTCATATGCCTTTGTGCTAGGGAAAATGTATACAATGTTCACCAACAAATGTAAATGTTAGACATTCAAAAAACATGCAGCTGTTTTGTTTTTTGTAAACAGAAGCTAGATATGTCATTAATTAACATTATTAAGTTTAAATGTAGTGTAAAGAAGATTATTGGAAAATAGCCAAAATCAGCCATATTGTCAAACTTCAGGTGCATTGTGGTATCCCTAGATCATTACCAGTCTTCACCAAACCTGGTTGGTGAAGACCTGGTTGATTGTGTGTGTGTGTGTGTGTTCTTGGACAAGTGAGTAGGCTCAATATGTATGTGTGTGAGTGTGAGTGTGTGTGTGAGTGTGTGTGTGAGTGTGTGTGTGTGTGTGTGTGTGTGTGTGTGTGTGTGTGCCCGCGCGAACATGAGGGCATATGTATGTGTGTGTGTGTGTGTGGTAGGGAATGGACGCAGATGCGGCAGGGGTGATGAGACACATCTGCTAATTATCAGCTCTGTGAGAGGGAAAGGGGCTGGGGCAAGAACTGTCTGCAGGTGGGAAGGGGGCAGGTGTTTGTGTGTGTGTGTGTATGTGTGTGCGTGTGCTCATGAATGTGTGTGTGTGTGTGTGCGTGTGTATGTGTATCTTATGGCATTGTTCACCAACTTGCTTGTGTTTGTGCGTGTGTGCATCTTATGTCATTGTTCGCCAACCTGCTTGTGTTTGTGTGTGTGTGTGTGCTTGTGTGCGCATATGTGTATTTGTGTATCTTATGCACAATTATGGTGTGGTGTTATGTGTGTGTGTGTGTGTGTGTGTGTGTGTGTGTGTGTGTGTGTGTGTGTGTGTAAAAACAAGCGGATGCTTCTTTTCCAGTTTCACCATAATCACACCCAGAGGACCTCAGGTTGACACGGCTGAACATTCACAGATCACAGTAATGAGCCTCAGTCGCCATCACAGGTCAAAGGTCGCCACCATTACCCAGCATCCCCCAATAAACACAGCAACACGTCGTCACGGTGAGTCGTGACCACCTACAGTTGAACACACACACTGAACACACATATTAGGAGAGGCAATTTAATTGCATGTAAATGTAAATAAATCCAAATGGCTACTCCACTGGCTAGCTGTCCCAGTCATGTGGTGGACATCAACCTGGTGAAGAAGACAGGCCAGTTTGTGTCAGTCAGCCAAGTTCTGCATGTTCTGTGTTTTGGTGTCAAGCAGAGTAAGATGAAGATGAGGAAGAAAGAAGAGAGGTGTGCATGCATACAGTATATGTGTGCATGCAGGCATGCAAGTTAGGCAGCAGGTTACACAACAAATAATCAGGGGTAAACTACAGGGTGTGTTGTTTTTTTTCTGTGTTTTCTCCCAGTGCATATTAGCTGCCCCGGTTTGTATCAGTCAATGGTGCAGATTTCACTTCAAGATGGGTGGGTGGGGTGAGGGATTTGGGGATGTAATCAGTTGTCTGTTCATGCGTGTGTGTGTGTGTGTGTGTGTGTGTGTGTGTGTGTGTGTGTGTGTGTGTGTGTGTGTATGTAAGTGTGTGTATGTGTGTGTGAGTGTGTGTGTGCATGCTTGCGTGTGTGTGTCTAGTACATACACTCTAAAAATAATGGGGCCAGTTTTTTTCAGTGCTTCAAAGAACCTTCAAGTCAACCTTTCGCCTGATGTAATGGTTCAACACAGAGTTTGCGCTCTCCATGGAAACATCCAGAGATTTAAAGAACCATTTAAGCGCCTTCATTTCTTAGAGTGTACTGTAGGTGTAGAGAGGCCCTGCACATACACTGGAGCTTGCTGTAAGCCTAAAGCTTAGCAATAAAGAAAGGTGTGTACAGGTGACGTCTGCCTGACAGAGGAGTTTGTTTCAGCATCACACCGTCACTATGCAATATGCTTCATGATATAATGTCCTCTTCTTCACCATCACTATGCAAT
The DNA here is from genome assembly GCF_963854185.1 of Sardina pilchardus. NCBI lineage: Eukaryota > Metazoa > Chordata > Actinopteri > Clupeiformes > Clupeidae > Sardina > Sardina pilchardus. The sequence continues at coordinate 28,050,149 of NC_085001.1, forward strand.
ATGCTTCATGATATAATATGTCCTCTTCTTTATCATCAATATGCTCTTCTTCATCCCATCCTATTTCATCTTCCTCCTCTTCAATTTGATTCTTCTTCTCCTCTTTATCTTCTCGTTCATCTTCTTCTCCTCTTTCATCCTCTTCTTCTTGTTCTCCTCCTTTTTCATCTTCTTCTCTACTTCCATGCTGTCCCTGTGAGACTGAGATGATGCTGAGATGTCAGTCCAGACTGTTACCATGGGGACCCACCTGTCATCACCTCCTCACCTAATGAATGGCTGCTGGCTCAAAAGGTCACCCAAAGGTCGGGGTCTGTTGCCGAGAGAAACCCTGTCCTCAGTCTTCCCCCCGTCAGTCTCTCCAGGGCGATTTGAGCCAGGCGAGGCTTAAGCTGCTCTTTGGACTCCGGTGGACAGCTGACTATCACCAGAGTGTATGTTTGATTATTTCCAAGCTGTGTGTGTGTGTGTGTGTGTGTGTGTGTGTGTGTAGGCACATGCGTATGAGTGTTTTGCCTACAGGGTGTGTTGTTTTTTTTCTGTGTTTTCTCCAAGTGCATATTAGCTGCCCCGGTTTGTATCAGTCAATGGTGCAGATTTCACTTCAAGATGGGTGGGTGGGGTGAGGGATTTGGGGATGTAATCAGTTGTCTGTTCATGTGTGTGTGTGTGTGTGTGTGTGTGTGTGCTGAATGTATTTGAGTTGGTTTGACACTTACATCTGTTCCCTTGTGCACATGACATGATAAATGTTTATTTAAAACCATGTTCAGCTCTTCATCTCCAATTAATCTAGCAACTCATCGCCGCCGCCGCCTGACAGACAGGGATTGGCTGAATATTCATCAGGCTGAGCATCACAAGGAACCTGATTGGCCAAACAAACCCACTTGTCCCACGTGTGATGCATGGCTGGCGGAGAGGGTGATCAGTCATATGATGGCAGCGTTGGGAGCTGGACAGGTCTGTGCGTTAGCCAAACATGTCGCCCGAACTCCCGCCAGTCAGCCACACATAACCATTAAATACGCTGGGAAGTGATGCATTATGGGTGGCGGGCGGAGGCTGCATTGCTGCTACTGGTGAATGAGGATGTCATCGCACCCCAGCGCCTCTCCCACTCTAGATGAATACAAATACACATACAATCTCTTCCTCTCTCTCGCTCTCTCATTCTGCTCTCTCTCTCTCACACGTGAGCCTGTACCAAACTTGCACCAATACATACAGAAACACACCAATAGTTCGCCCAACAAGCCCATCACCAGGCCCCTGCATCATAATCATGTCACACACACACACACACACACACACACACACACACAGTATATACACACACTACGTAGTTCTTGTGTGTAACATGTTGCAATGCTGTAAACAAGATAGATATGAGTAAGTGATGAAGTGAATGAGTGATGAATGAGTGGTGAAGTGAATGAGTGATGAAAGAGTGATGAAGTGAATGAGTGATGAATGAGTGGTAAAGTGAATGAGTGATGAAAGAGTGGTGAAGTGAATGAGTGATGAATGAGTGGTGAAGTGAATGAGTGATGAAAGAGTGGTGAAGTGAATGAGTGATGAAAGAGTGATGAAGTGAATGAGTGATGAATGAGTGGTAAAGTGAATGAGTGATGAAAGAGTGGTGAAGTGAATGAGTGATGAATGAGTGGTGAAGTGAATGAGTGATGAATGAGTGGTGAAGTGAATGAGTGATGAAAGAGTGGTGAAGTGAATGAGTGATGAAAGAGTGGTGAAGTGAATGAGTGATGAAAGAGTGGTGAAGGGAATGAGTGATGAATGAGTGTCAATGTGAATAATGCACATCAGTGGGACGATGGACGCCGCCGCTGATGCTTACTAGCAGGTTCTGGCCCCGGGATTGGCCCAGGGGTAGGTGGGCCCGCGCCGAATGTGGCCCGGGACTGAACAGAAGGTGGACTGGAGTGGGAGAGCTCCCGGTGCAGGTGAAAGGAGAGGGCTTTAATTAAAAGAAGAAGCAGCAGCGGTCGGCGTTATGAAGATTGAGGGTGGCGGAGCAGAGATGAACGACCTGCTGGGGAGAGAGAGACAGAGAGAGCTGCCGCCTCTTCATTTCACTCTTCGTCCTCTTCCTCCTCCTCCTCCACTGGACCAGCGGACTCTTCAGCACAGCCTCAGGCAGGCCCAGCAAATAGGGAAAGGGCTCCCTCTTTTGGTGGTTCAAGAGAATTGCAGGAGAGGCCACAATAGAGTCTGAGCAGATGTTTTCACAGTGCTTTGTGTTTGTGTGTGTGTGTGTGGTTCCCTGTGAGTGAATACATTTATGTGTGTGTGTGTGTGTGTTTCCCTGTGGGTGAATACATTTATGTGTGTGTGTGTGTGTGTGTGTGTGTGTGGTTCCCTGTGAGTGAATACATTTATGTGTGTGTGTGTGTTTCCCTGTGAGTGAATACATTTATGTGTGTGTGTGTGTGTGTGTTTCCCTGTGAGTGAATACACTTGTGTGTGCTTGTGTCTGTGGTTTGAGGTTTGATCTTCTCGTTCCTTGTCTGACTGTGCATTTTGTTGGACTGGTACTGTTGTCCATGTCGGTAATTGTAGATAGGCAGAATTACATTTGATGTGGACTGGAGCAGAAATTATTATTATTTTTTTTTTATTTTGTTCAGTATATTGTTTCATGTTACCTATATTATAAAGTGTCATGCCAAGCTAGCAACAGAGCAATTGCCCCATTATGTTTCATCCCAACAATTACCATGTTTGTACAGAGGGCCCCACTATCAATCAATGGGCTGCATTTGTCGCACTTTGAAGGAAGAATTGTCTCACATGCATTAGGTCAACCTCACTCTACATTATTTTTTAGAAGTTTTGAAAAAAGCCTTAAAAGTTATTAAATTTGTACTTTATAAAAGTGCTTGTGCTCCTTTCTTTTTATTCAAGTGCATTTTTGCCTGTTTAGAAAGTATTAGGCCTAGTGGAGGACCTTTTTAATGCCTGTTTAATAAGTTGATAGGACCTAGTGGAGGACCTTTTTAATGCCTGTTCAATAAGTTGATAGGGCCTAGTGGAGGACCCACCTCGTTTGAGTCTGATGTGGGCTGTGTGGAGACAAACAAAGCTGCAGTAGCACTTTACACAGAGAGAAGCTACCAGTTAGAATTGGGGTGGAGGCTTGACTGCTCCTCTTATCTGTATCTGTGTGTGTGTGGGGGGGGGGGTCTTTTGAATGAGTATTGGTACGGGTGTATGTCTGTGTTTGTGTGTATGTGTGTGTGGGGGGGGGGGAAGGGGGGAGGGGGGGTTGTTGAATGAGTGTTGCTCATTTGCGCTTCCTCTGTGTATCTGTGTGTATGTCTGTGTGTGTGCGTGTGTGTGTGTGTGTGTGTGTGTGTGCGTGTTTATGTGCGTATGTGTGTGTGTGTTTGCACACACAGTATGTTTCAGAGAGAGTTCACTGACTCAGAGGATCGATGGCCAGTGGAGATCTGGAGCCAATTATTTTCAGCTTAATGGTCCCCGGGGGCCCGCGGCCCGCACAACAAAACGCCTCGCAGAGAGCGATCGCCCTGACAACCCCAGTGCTCCGTCGCCACGGCAGCCGCACAGACACCAACCCCCCAGTGGGCAGTCAGGAGGTGTGCGTGTGTGTGTGTGTGTGTGTGTGTGTGTGTGTGTGTGTGTGTGTGTGTGTAGGGGGCAGACGAGGGTTCTGAAGAGAAGCATATGGGCAGATAAACTGCGGGGTTCTGTCTTATCAAAGCTGTGCACAGCTGACAATAGACACAACAGCACAAGGGCACACAGACACAGCCTAAATGCCATTGCCAGCACAGACACTAATGAGGTGGGGCTTGGGCGTGTGTGTGTGTGTGTGTGTGCCTCTCTCTCTTTCTCTGTGTGTGTGAGTGAGTCAGTGAGTGAGTGAGGATGTGAATGTAAGAGAGAGTAGTGAGCGTGTGTGTGTGTGTGTGTGAAAGAGAGAGATAGCAGGCTTTACTGTACCTCATTTTGCAAAGCCGTTGAATGTACAGTAGACTGGCGTTTATAGGAAAATGCGGAAGCTAAAAGTCACTTTTAAAACAACTTGAAGCCGAGTGGCACACAGCTGTGCTCCTTAGAGCCGCCCACGGACACCGAGACTTGCCTGCATTGTATTTCTTACGTTTTGATACAACTAAAGCATCTCATCGTCAGGTGCTTGTTGATGGCTGCCAACAAGCTGTCCCATGTCTTATCTCCACTAGAGGGGCCTGAGTACTTTGACACTTTGAGAACCGCGGCCCTGAAACGAAAACACACACACACACACATTTAGTGTTGCACGCGAAACAGCAGACAATAGCCTCAATTATTTTACTTAAAGCAACACTGCAGCATTATATCCTCAAATACCAAAAGGTTGGTGGTTCGAAGTGCTTTGTCACTGGTGTATATCTCGAAAGCAGGTGCTCTTTGGTCTCAAGACAATATATCACTTCGTAGGTTTGACTTGTGGAGCTTCTTTGAGGGGCATAAGCTACAGTATGTCTCACCAAAAAATCCCAAAGTCACACTGCTTAATATAATTAAAAAGCCTTTAATCTAGATGAGCTTACACGTTGTGACAGCTCGTGTCTTCATCTGAGCATACAGGTTTCTTGTTCACAGGTACTTTTTAAAAAACAAAGGATACACCCAGAGCGGTAGATAAAACAGAGTGGCGACACTCCCATAGACCTCTATAGGAAAAAAATGGCAGCGCTTTTTCCAGGCTAATGTGTGTGTGAGCGTGTGTCAGTCTGCATAATCTTTGCAACCTTACATTGCAAACATTGTTGCAATGTCATATCTGCCTCGTTTTATACGTTACTACAATGCTGAAAAGAAAGTAATTGTAGGTCCGGTTCCAATAGACGAAACGCATCTAATAGGAGACCTATGGCTGACGCGTGTTCTTATAAAAAAGTCTTGTCTTCCAGTTAATGTTCTTGAGAATGTTTATTGTAACCACCAGCACAGTTCATACTCATACAATTGACACAGCCAACACGGCCAGAAAAGCCGTGGAACTCCTTACATCTCATGCCGTGCATCATATTCAATCACGTTCTTAACCAAAAACAAAACGTCATCGTAATTATTCCAAATCTTCAATAACAGAGGCCTATCTGACGGTTACAGTCATCATTCTAAATAACCTATGGCTGTGAGTTTTAATTGTTTTCATGCATGTCTGGATAACAGGTGAGGAATGTTTTGGAGACATAGGCTACATGTGTTTTAGGCATAGTGCTGGCCCTAATCTCTGACTGAAAGAGCGCAGAATTTATGCATTTACATAACAGTATTTAATAAATTTTCTCAGGGGTCGAACTGATAGACTTTTGCGATTAGGTAAAGGGGGGTGGGGGGCGCAAAATCTCAGTATCGCCTAGGGCAGCCAATGGGCTAGGGCCGGCCCTGTGAGGAGAAACGGCACCGGACATGATGTATTTCTGGAAAATGGCAACGAGGAAGTGCCTTGCTAATTGGCAAAGCTAATCAGTCTAATCCTGACCCCCTGGTTGCAACTCTCTTTCTATGGCTCTGGATACTAGCCTGGCAAGCCAAACTACACAGAAATGTATAGTCTGGGGTTGGACCATTCACAGAGTTGAAGCCTGTGGGTGGGATGAACAGTTGTCCTTTAAACTGCCTCTGTACGTAATAGGCCAGCATTTGTGACCAATCGTAGCCGGTCAGCAAAACGGCAAATACATCCTTCTTTAAAACAAATGACTTGAGTGCTTCTTTCTGCTCAAACTTCAAAGAAAAGCCCAAGTCTAACTCTTCCAAATCCGATTCAAACGAGTTGAATCGTTAGCCTCATCCATCTTTTGTTTTTCTCTATGGTTGTGCGATACGGTCTCAAACCCAACTCGTCGAACGAGGACACATGGTCCAGCCCCCTGGCGTCAATATCGGAAGCCGAAGGTGAGCTAAGGCGGGCTCAAGGACTCCATACACAGATAGAGCGTTGTGATTGGCTAGGCTGGCCTCGAGCCTAGCGCAGGCTTGGCCTCAACGGTGCGACCCTAGACCATCCTGCTAGGCAAAAATATTTTTGCCCGCTAGCATGGAGGTATTATATATAACTGGAGAGCGTGACTAAGTCCCGCCCTCCATACAAATTAATGGCCGATGCTAGGCTAGTAAATCCGGCCAATTTTCGCCAACGCCATATTGAACACTGGAGCTCCGATCCAGCGCCAGTCGGCTCTGACCATGCGCAAAGTTCCAAAGCTGGAAATGACGCATGGACCTACATTGATTTTTATTGGACATTCTGTAAAAAGAGAGTCATCCTCCAGTTCAGAGGGTGGCGATAATGCACATACCTTGCTTGCCGCATAACAACAAGCAGAAAAAGTTGCTCGGGAACGCCAGAGCCCCTTTAGGGAGAGCCGGTCCACTTCCTATTAACTCCATTGTACCGGATTGTTCCTGCAATCTGTTGAAATTCCGCTAGGGGCGTTGCCGAGCAAGTGATAAATGAATTGTGGTCTATGGGGCTAAGCGGCTAGAACTCGTTTTTTTCACAGTTGACAACTTCATTTCTTAATGTACATTGTCGTAGTAGCTACCTGAGTATGGGTTTTCCACTGGAAATGAAATAAAAAGTCACTCATGTCCTTTCTGCTTTTCATAGGATGGGCCGTTTTCCCTGTAACATGCTAGCATTTAGCTCATCGATGCTCGCGACAATCGCGACCGATTACGACCGTCGTGAAGCTGAACCTTCTTTTAGGTCTATGGCCGTAAAGTGGTTCGCTTGTGTCACGTGACATGAAAACTTTGAAAGGGTTTTTAGGAATAACAACACATATGGGTAGATGACATGACGTGGCTTTTTCACCGTCACAGAAGATAAAACACAATTAATTTCACATTTTCACATTTTAAAATACTGTAAAAGGTTAAACATTTTCTTGCTTTACATGAATTTGTTGTTTTAATACCTGAGTTATTTATCGCTTTTTCAGAACTTTGAGCCAAACCTTACAATTGTCCTATGGTGTGATGGTAGACAACATAATTATATAAATATTAACTTTTATAAATAGAGGAAATAATGTTTCAAATTTTTAATGAACGCTCCTGGCATAATTGTGCAAGTGTCTATTTTACTAAGTGGCAATCACTTTTCCCATACATACATTTCTAAAATGGTAGGAACTCCGTAAAGTTCGTCACAGAAAAAAATGTCCTTTGGTGTTATGCAATAACCTGATGTTAAGTTGGCCAAAATCATGGACAAATACATTTAGTTGAAAGACCCCATTCAAGGTCATGTGACTGAAGACCCCAATGAAGCCCTGGAGCAGTGAACATGGTGAGAATTTCTCTCAGAGTTGCTCAGATATTCAACTATGTTTTCAGACCACTGAAGTAGTTAAGTTTTTTTGTCCTTTGGTGTGACACCCCTAAATGCCATTTTTGTATTAAAATTTGTATTTTTAACAGCAGGACTATGTAATATTATGCAAGTGCATGATGTCAGTTGCTAATGACAGCTCAGTTAGTATTAGCATGGTCATTAACTGCCACAACAGCTTAAATGTCCTTTGGTGTGACAGGAAATGTCCTTTGGTGTGACACTTATAATGACTTAAATTCAAATATTTATTGCTGTTTTAGAGACGACATACAATGTTCTGAAGTGTTACTAAAGCAACTATAATATAAAGTACATAAATCTAAAACTTTTTTTTTTATAACAGAAAGAACCTCCCTGCAGGACCTGTGGCCCAACCTGCCCTGGAACTTCCAGTGTTGCCACCAACGAATAGAATGTCATTGTAGATAATTGTGTCAAGTATGATTAAAAACTGCTCTAACAGCTGAAAAAACAGCCTGACCAGCTTAGGGTGGTTTGCTGGTTGACCAGCTTGTTAACCAGCTTGTTTGGCCACCCTATGATGGTTAACCAGCTATAGACCAGCAAAAGTCATGCAAAAACATACCTGCAGCTTACGATGGTAATTCTGCTGGTTTTGCTTGTCGTACCATCTCACGCTGGTCATTTTAGTTGGTGTTGCTGGTCTACATTACTGGTTTTTACTGGTCATGCCAGCTTATGTTGGTCATAGCAAACCAGTATGGCCATCTTACACCTACAATGTAAAGCTTGGCAGGCTGGTCACCAGCATGACCATCTCACACCAGCGGTATCCCACACGACAGGCTGGTCACACCAGCATGACCAGCTTCCTTAGATGGTCACGCCAGCATGTCCACCTGGTGGCCTAACCAGTTATACCAGCAAAGACCAGCAATAGCTGGAGGAAAACCAGCAAAAAACAGCTAAAACCAGCTACCAACATCAACATGGTTTCTTGCTATTTTTCAGTAGGGATGTTTTAGATAGAGTGTACTTCATGAATGTAACGCAATGTTTTAAAATGGAATTTCCCTATTGAGGATTATGGTCCCTCTTTTGGCGATCAAAAACGGATGGTCAGAAGCACAACGTTTATAGACATTAAAGGCATGGCAGTCCACATTCACTAATTTAATGGTGTGATTTTGTCAGGTGCTGGACACAAAAGGGTTGTTCTTATGTCTCTTAATCAGTCATGGGTGTGTTTTGGGCGTAACATCCTTTAAAACAATGAGAATAATATCTATAATTTCCTTCAACAGCAAACAATGCAACTTCACACAGCACATTTGAAGGAATCTGCATGCACACAAGACTATATGGAACAGGGATTCCACTAAACCTTGCTTTACTTGTGACTAGCAGAGTTTAGCCTACATGCATCTGCACTCACCTATTATTTGAACTCATAGACAAAGTGAAACTTCACCGTGGTTTCATAGTCGACAAATTAGTTCAACACAGTTAAGTACTATTACTATTGACTGACAATGGGTTATCATAAAAAAAAATAGCCTGGAAAAAGCAACACTTATCCAACAAATGTCCTCCTTTATCACTGTTACAATAAACACTACATATATTCTGACTCACTTCATGCAATAGCTATCTTTGTCCTTCAGTGTGACATTTTGTCCTATAGTGTGACAAACATAAAACAACAGAAAAACATCCTTAATTTCAAAACGTACTTTAAAAAAAGCCAGGTTTGGCATGAGGGGAGCTCCAATAATGGCTCCTCTTAGATAGGTACAATTTCAAACAGTTTTGTAAGGTTGGCGGAAAAAAATGTATCGACATTCATAGGAAAAAGTCAATCAAGTTCATCTATTCGTGGTGAAAATGATTGTAATTAGAACTTTTATGTGAAATAAATATAATTTTAAGAAAAGAATGATTTAATAATGTGAACAATTCTGTTTCATGTATTTTTTAATGTTATTCAATATCATTTCTTAGTACTTTTTAAATGTCACACCATAGGACACATTCACAGTGCAGATGAGTGTAAACGTGGAAAAAATAGGTGAGGTCATTGACGAAATGAGTGACCACTATTATTTTCAGAAACTACAGTTTCCATACTACATAAATATTTGTATTTTTTCTTTAAAAATTATGTTTTCCAAAAAAAACACTTTTTCTTGGCCAGATGTCAACTACCCATATAGAAAATTGCATTGGTCAGCTAATTGTCAAGTCAAGTTATCCTGCATCGCATGCATTAATGCAATTTCAGGAGAAAAAATTATATAAAGACAAATGTGGTACTGGGGGGTTCAGCTCCATTGCCACCCATTCATTCATCACTTGCTCGCGATCGCCCTCTAGTTGCAGTACCATGCGGAAGTATTTCGCTAGTGGTCCTTCTCCCCTTATTAGACATTCTCTGGGAACGCACACCTGAGTCCAGTGGAGTGTCGCCAAAGATCCTTAAGGCGTAGCAAGATACGTCGTCGTAGTTCATGTCTATGGGCGCAAAATGGGGATCACTTCCTCTGCATAAAGAGGCGCGTCATTGCGTGTCAGACGTATTCATGGGTTTCATCAGGTCCCTTTCCACAGGTGTAGCCTACAAAATCAAGCACTCGATTATCAATGCTTGATTATGTTCCAAAATAATCTTGCTGCTCTTTCAAGCCCTCTACATTTATTAGTTCTAATATGGAAGTAACACACACAAAGCATACATTTCAAGGAATTTAATAAAAACATCAATGGAATAATGGAAATATGTCGCTGCTCTCATTAAGTTACCCCAGCGCCATCTGATCGTCGTTAGCACAAATCAGGATTTGGTTCAGCTGGCTGGCTAATGTGTTGTCAAGGTAGAGCGTACGTAGCAACCGGCCAACAAGCAGAATAAACAAGAGGGGCACACCTGATATAAAGTCGATTTTCTCCAGACGGGAATGCTCAAAAATGCTAAAAAGGTACCTGAAGTGGTCAGAAGGGGTTGAGGGTCATGAAACCGTGCCCAAAATTCACATTCCTAACTCTAGAGAATGAAGATTTTAGCATATAGTTGAAATTCTGATCTATGTCCATAGACTTCAATGGAACAGTTGCTGCCTCTGCTCTGCATAAAGGGGGATTTTGACCCCCCCCTCTTGCGATTCGGGTTCCAGGAAGTGGCTTCTCATGAAGTATCTTGCTCCGCCCCTTAATGATCTTTGGTGTCGCACGGAGTAATGATTGGCTGTAGGTACCCGTCCACCAACATGTACGCCCATGAGAGCTCGTGCCCAACATGGATTTTCGTGCATGGAGCTGGTTCTAAATGCTCCATGAGGCGCCATAATTGAAAATGGCGCTTGCTAACTTGCCGAAGCTAATCAACACGGCCTTGACCCCCTGGCCGCTAGGGTGCATCTAGATTTCTAGGCTATCTGGATACACCAATCAGAGAAACTTATGGTTCAGGTGTATTGACTCCGACCTATAATTAGGCTGTTAATGGCAGTCACTAATTACATAATTGCCATTGAAGTTAAGCTTTTTCATGGGTTTCATCAGGTCCCTTTCCACAGATGTATTAATCAAGCACCATGCAGTCTGCATGTGTAATCAAGGTTCTTGATTTTATACACCTGTAAGGGACCTGATGAAACCCATGAATTAGGACAAGTTCAAACAGAGGCTAACAATAATCATTAGTAGCAAACTCATAGAATCAAGTTAAGCCTACCTTACACTGAAAGACAAGATTTGGGAAAGATTCTTGAACCCATAAGTTAAGATTTGATAAATTGTCCTGAACATATTGGGTGAGACAGAAAGGAAGTGTAAATAACCCTGCCTTAACAGTCTTTAATGAATGTTGGGAATACCATTCAAAGAGATCAGGTTTTGCGTGGCACATTAAAAATACAGCAGGAGAGTATGGAGTTTGGAGATTTCAAGTTTAGCCCTGCTCTAGTGTTGAGTTCAGTTCCTCCATGGATGCTGCCTGTTCCATCCATAGATGTAGAACTGATGAGTGAAAAAGCAAAACAACCTAATGAAGCAAGCCTTGCAGAATGCAGCCAAAGACATCTTCTGACTAAGTATTATGGTTTTATTAAAATATTTACAGATGGGTCAGAAGATCCTCAAGATGGACACTGTGGGACACAGTTGGGATTTATATTCCTGCATTTAATAATAAATATGGTTATAGATTGAATCATTATCCATATATTCTATTGAGTTAACTGGAATTATAACTGCATTGAGGTGGATTGAGAGAACAAGCCACTTCGATCTGTCATATGTTCTGATTCTTTGGCAGTGTTAACCAATTTTGAAACAGGTAAATCAGTTAGAGGGGACTTGGTAATTGAGGCTAGACATACAGTATGTTATTGAATTTAAAAAGCCTTGGAATATTGGTTCAGTTTTGTTGGGTTCCAGCACATGTTGGGATAAAAGGGAATGAAGTGGCTGACAAAATAGATACAGTATACAGCGCTATATACAGTAGGAGGGTGTCATTTGTTACAGGAATGGCTAACTGATGAAAATAGTTGTTGTATTTATGAGAAAATTCCACTTCAAATTTTCTACACCGGGACACAAGATTTGTCCCACGCATGTAAGGATAAGGATAAGGATAACTTTAATAATCCCATAAAGGGGAAACTCAGTGCCACCATCAACAATACAGACAACAACATAAAGCAAAGCACAACACGACACACAACAACATAAAACACAGCAGGAAAAGCAACATACAGTTAGACAGTATGACACAAACAGACAGCAAAGCAGACCATGGCAGTGGACTACCAACATGTGCAACATACAGCGTTATAGTAACAATAAATACAGTCAGTAACCAAAAAAAATGTCTAAAAACATGATGCCAGCACACTATCTATTCATATACTGTATCTCTGGTCCACTGCTTTTTTGTGACATTAGAATTGGATGTGTGCAAATGTGTGTGTGTGTGTGTGTGTCTATGAGCAAAACAAGTGTGTGTGTGTGTGTGCAACTGTGTAAGTGCGCGCACACACTTGTGTACGTGTATGTGCGTACAACTATGTGTGTGTGTGTGTCTCAGTGTGTACATGTGTGTGCAACTGTGTAGTGCGCGCACGCACTTGTGTGTGTGTGCGTGCAACTATGTGTGTGTGTGTGTGTACTTGCCCATGTGTGTGTGTGCGTGCAACTATGTGTGTGTGTGTGTGTACTTGCCCATGTGTGTGTGAGACGGTCAGAGAGGGATGACCGCAGCGGCCGTGCTCACAGGGGGGTTCATTAAAGTGAGCAGCAGGGCCTCCTCCAAAAGCGCTGTCGGAGGAATACACTCTACGTGGGACAAAATAAACACCCATTAATAATTTATATCACCAAGAGAGCACTACACACACACACCCACACACACATACAAACACACACAGTCATCCATATCTAGCCGCTTCGGCTCGTAAAAGATGATTTATGTCTCACAGTCACATTAAATTTCAGTGCAACTGGGCATGCGCCCCCAGGGGCTGGACAGACACAAAACAGTGGTTATAAACTGCTGTGGCCACGTGTGTGTGTGTGTGTGTGTGTGTGTGTGTGTGTGTGTGTGCATTTGTGTGTCTGTTGTGTGTGTATGTAGCCTATGTGTATTTGGATGTCTCTGTAAAGCTGGACATACACTGTGCGATTTTTTCAATCGCGGTATTCTGCTGCTGCTCATACTGTACGAGTGAATTCGCAGGGGCAGCTCACGATTCCTGTTCTCACACTACACGATCCGATGGTCGGATGCGATTTGACTGCTCACACTGTACGTCCATATCGCAACAAGTTGGACTCTTTTATCTGGAACTTTATCAGCTGTGCTGCCATGCGGCTCCGTGTTGTCTAATTGCTTTCAGTGTTGCCAGGTCACGTGAGGAGAAATACTCTGAAAATAAGCCTTAATAAACACACAACCCCAAAAGGTTATAGCATCCCCTCCCCGAACCCCTTTTACATTTCTGGGGTGGTCATAGAGGAGTCTACCGTGAGAGTCGACGCAGCTGCATAGCCTATAGGTTCAAAATGCTCCCTGTGTAGCGTGTAGGCGCTGCGTGCAACCAGCAACTTCACACAAAATCAAGCCCAAGTCACTTAAAATAAGCAGACTATGGCAACACCGTTTGTTTTGTTGTCCGTATCTGTGTTCGCGCATGTGTAGTGTGACAGGTTGAGGTAAATCGTCTCAAACAGTGCGATAGACTCACGAGGGGCGACCAGGATTTCAAACAAGTTTGATATTCTCCCGATCGATCGGGAGGTGGTCGGGAGGTGGTCGTGAGGTGGTAATCGCTTCTCGTTACCCCATGTATACTACACGATGCGAGACGCACGACTGAGCCAAAATTCGGCCCGATCCCCAAAATAGTCGCACGACTCAAAAATCGTGGCAAAATGGGCCAAAAATCGCACAGTGTATGCCCAGCTTAAGTGTGTGTGTGTGTATGTATGTGTCTGTCTGTGTGTGTCACACGTGCATGCGTGTGTATGCATTTGTGTGTCTGTTGGTGTGTGTGTGTGTGTGTGTGTGTGTGTGTGTGTCTGTGTGTGTGTGTGTGTGTGTGTCTGTGTGTGTGTGTGTGTGTGGGGGGGGGGGGGGGGGGGGGGGGTCTGTCTTTCTGTGTGCCCCACAGACATGAATCGAGTAGTTTCTACTGTAAGTTCAAAATCAACACGGTTTCAGGCTTGCCACATGTTAGTTTGGCACGCTTAAAAAAACAATTTTTACGTCTTACGTCTGGAGGAGGCCAAGAAGTGAGAATGTAACCAAGACCAGTTTACAGAAAACGTACAGACAGATTTACCGATAAGCGTAACCAGAGACGGTTGAGAAAGCTCTGTTATGTAGCATAACTAGCCTAGAGCATCAAGTATGAACAAATGGAATAATCGGTCAGAGCGTTCTGACCACCACGCCTTTTTAGGAGACAGGAGTGTGTACAATTCCATCCCATTGTAGAAGCCTGAGCAGCTTTATCTTGGGTTCTTAAGGATCTTTGGCATACAAGAACATATTAAAACAGAGCAGAATGTACAGATTTACTCCAGTTGGAGTAGCCTAACCTACACACACACATACACAAACACAAACAGGTTGGTGAACAATGACATACTGTAAGATACACACACACAGCAGGATCAAGCCATGTGATAGCCCTAGGCCTAGTCATCCTCAAATGATTTATTGTCAGTTTACAGAGACACACGTTTGCACTTGTCCTTCTAAGGGACTTTACGTGGTGAGCAGAGGTGGAAAATCGAGTCGCCCGAACTGAGTAACGTTTGGCCGCTGGATAGGTACCAGCCCACCGACATGAACACGCATGAGAGCTCGTGCCCAACACAGATTTTCGCGCACAGAGCTGGTTCTAAATGCTCCATGTGGCACCATACTTGAAAATGGCGTATGCTAACATGCCAAAGCTAATCTGCACGGTCTTGACACCCTGGGAAGAACCAACACATGATTGGATCTATACTGAAGTTCTCCACTTCTGGGTTTTCACCTGTGGTGGTGAGATCTTTAAGGTCCAGTTGTACCACGTCAAAATATATTTATATTAATGATGGAGCTTGTTTCATTATCAAATCTGTTCATAATTGAAATAAACCAAATAAGCTCAGTCTCAATAAGTAAATAAATCCTGAAATTGATATACAGTAGCAAGATGAATATTCTGCATTCAAACACTTACTCCACTTAAGATTTGGATTAGGATATTTGCAGTGTATGAACACTAGCTTTATGCCCAATGCATATTGGAAATAAACCAAATAAGCGCAGTCTCAATAAGTAAATAAATCCTGAAATTGATATAGCAAGATGAATATTCTGCATTCAAACACTTACTCCACTTAAGATTTGGATTAGGATATTTGCAGTGTATGAACACTAGCTTTATGCCCAATGCATATTGGAATCAGTAAGGCTACGTTCAGACTTAGCGTCTTTTTCTGACAAAAGAAGTTGTGCAGACAGTTTTCTCATCTCAAAAAAATTCTGCCAGTGTTTTTATTCCAAAAGCAGCCGGAAGCGGTTTTTATTGCGATAGGCAAAGTGACTAACGTACGTGTGGACACCTAAAACGAGTCTCTCGACCGATGTTCTGTCACCTTCACCATTTTTTACCTGTTGTCATGGGAAACCACAGGTCTCGTTAATCCGCTTGTGATTGGTCAGTTGTAAAAAAGACACCATGACGTAAGGCGTTTTTCCGCCAGAAGTTGAACATTTCTCAACTTCGAGCTGCAGAAAAAAGACGGTTGCAGTCGCGTTTTAAAAGAAGCCGGCAACTTTTTTGAAAACACAGTCTCCTCCATAGGGTTATAATGTAAAACAGACGCTGGTAGCTGAGAAAAAGACGCTGAGTCTGAACGTACCCAAAGAGAGAAAGTGTGTGTGTGTGTGTGTGTCTGCGCATGTGAGAGTGTGTGCGCACATGTATGTGAGTGTGTGTGGCCCTGTTCACACTAGTCATTAGAATGCGTCTTGGGCAAATCTGATTGCAAGTGATCAGCCAAGACGCATTTCGTTCACACCAGTATTCTATATGCGTCTCAGCTGATCACTTGCATTCAGATTTACCTGTAGAATGTACCTTTAGAATTTAGAATGTTAATCTATTGGTCTATCACATGGTCGAAGACGTATAAGGATGGATTGAGCGTTCACACTACAGAACATATGTGGATACATGCGTCTTAAACCACCTCCACATGTGGTTAACAAAATCAGATTCCAAACCGTTTCGGTCATTGTTCACACCAGTCTTCAGAACGAGACACTTGCAATCAGATTTGCCCAGGACGCATTCTAATGACTATAGTGTGAACAGGGCCTGTGTGTGTATGTGTGTCTGTATACGCGCGCGCGTGTGTGTGTGTGTGTGCGCGCGCGTGTGTGTGCATGCGTGCCTGTGAGTGTGTGTGTCTGTGCGCGCGTGTGTGAGCCCCAGGCGACAGCCCAAGCTGGACGCCTCATCTTCAGACAGGGACCAGAGGGAGAGGGCGAGCCCCCAGAAAGATGCCCTGCTCCGGGCTCCAGGCAAGACGCAGCCCGGCTTCTTCAAAGACAGCACACACCGGCACACTAACACTGGCCTATAACAACAGAGGCCCATGCTGTTATCCTCTCTCTCTTCTCTGTAACATACACACACTCTCTCTCACACACACACACACACTCTCTCTCTCACATGTACACACACTCTCACTCTTCTCTCTAACATGCACACACAAACGCACACTCTCTCTGTCTCACACAAACACACACATACTCACACGCTCTCATACATATACACTCTCTTCTCTCTTGTACACGTACATACACACACACACACACACTCCTCTCTCATTCACACACACACACACACACACTCTCTCTCTCTCTCGCTCACACACACATACACACACCAACACACTCTTCTCATACATACACACAACCACATACTGTACCATGCTCTCTCTCTCTCTCTTTCTGTGTGTGTGTGTGTGTGTGTGTGTGTGTAGAGAGAGAGAGAAAATAAAGTTTAGAGACATTGCCATTCCATCACATGTCCTGCCATCTCTTAGAATGGTGTGTGTGGGGGTGGGTGTCTGTAAGTGTGTGTATGTGTGTGTGGGGAGCTGTGTACCGCGGTGGCAAGCCACGTCCCTGGAGCCTAAGACAGGCCAAATGCGAGCTGCTAAATAACACACAGCGTTCTTCAAATGCATGCTAATGCTCCTCCTCCCTCTCTCGTCCAGATATTGTTCACAAATTGAAGCGCTCTGAAATCCACTTCAAATGAAAGGAGTGAAGGAATCCCCCTAATCACTCTCCCCCTATGTATCCCTCTTTCTCTCCATCTACGTGTCCCTTTCCTTCTATTTCTCTCTCCCTCCTTCATTTTTCTCTCTCCCCATGTATCACTCTTTATCTCTCTCGCTCTATGCATCCCTCTTTCTCTCCATCTATATGTCCCTTTTCTTCTATTTCTCTCTCTTCCTCCTATCCGACTCCCTTCCTTGTCCTTGTCTTGCCCCCCATGCGGACTTCATCAGGCTGCTGTTAATTGGCTTCTTTTGTGCGGGGCTGCCAGACGCAGGCTGTGGCTGCAGGATGAAGGCGTTGAGAGCATCCTCCCCCAACTCCTCCGCCCATCCGCTCTAGTGTGGGTACCCCAACCCCTCTCCCCTCCCTCCGCCCCCCCTGGTCTAGAGGGTCTGTGGGTCCCCTCACCCCTCCACAGTACACTCGAGCCTTCTTGACAATTAGTACTAAAGAGATTCATGTTGTACTTCACTGATCCATTATTCATATGGTCTCTTCGCTTAAATAAGTCATAATGTTCTGGGGGGTTAAACTGCAACCCTGTGTCTTCCCCCCCACACACACACCCACACACACACACCAAGGAGAAGGAGATAGCCATAGAGTCAACATTGGAAGGGACCAAATGTCCAATGTACACATTTATGAGCAGATGTCATTGTGTTTGTTTAGGGGGGTGAGTGTAACGGAAATTCACAACACAGGTTCACAACGCAACGCGAGTTACAGTGCCGTGACCCAGAAGTCAAGTCAAGTCAAGTCAGTTTTATTGTCAATACTTCACATCTGTTATACAAAGGAATCGAAATTACGTTCCTCGGTATCCCATGCGTAGACATACAGAACATGACACCATCAGGGCAGACAGGACATGACAACAATAAAGTGCAGAAGCTTAAGGCTCGTTCCATAGAATGGCAGGGTACACATACTATAAATAAAATAACAAGAAAATAACAACATACAGTAACAGGATAAGAGGTAATATATAAATACTTTGTTATCAGTGCAATTTCCATAGTCTCACAGCCTGATGGTTGAAGCTGGCGAGTCTGGCTGTGCGGGAGGGGAGGCTCCTGTACCTCCTACCAGAGGGCAGGAGGTTGAACAGGTTGTGTGAGGGGTGTTTTGCATCACTCACAATTGTGAGTGCCTTGCGGATGAGGCGGGTTGTGTAAATGTCCTGAAGGGAGGGGAGGGTTTCCCCTATGATTTTTCCAGCTGCATTTCCAGACTTGTTTACCATCTAATGGTAAACAAGTCTTAATTTCAAAATTCAAGACTATTATAAGTAGCTGCAATAATCATGATTAGTGTCTGTATTAATGCATTACATTGCACAAACTGTTTGTCAAACAAATTAGAGGGTGCACATTATAATGTCCCATAGCCCTCATTCAAAACACACAAACAAATACAGAGTGGAATAAAAGCAGTCATGGGCTTGATGATTCACCATGAGACACGTACTGTTGCAAGTCATGATAACCTCAATGTAAAAACAAAGCTATTCAGCGATTTTGTCACTCTTACCAAGCACAATTAAGATGCCGGCAATGTCGGCTTGTTCAAATGAGTAAAACCCTCATTTCAACAATGCTTTACTTCTTCTATACCTGTTCAGTCAGAACGAATAGTTAAAAGCTCCGCCTCTTCAAAATGTTTGAAGAGGCGGAGCTGCACCTGTAAGATGAATGACAGAATCTCACACGTGAGATAACTTTGTTTTTCTATATAATTCATTGGTCAGTAGTCAGTAGGATTGGTCAGAGGGTGGTAGTTTTTCACGATTTGAGCTATAACTTAGCACATAACCTGCTCCCGACCAGTTTTGGTTGCGAGCATATAAGATACCATGGTGATACAGCGACGCTAAAACATATCCGCTTACGTATAACAGCATACCCTGGCTTTGAGCGCAACATACCTCGCTAACTCACTAATCGATGTTCGTAGTACACCCCACCTGTGTAGCTTCCTGGTTACTAGCTTACTTTGAACTTATTTAAGTTTGGCGGAAAATGAAAATAAAGCTATTTTCTGAATGAAAATACATCAACTAAGCCGTGGAGGAAGTAATTTTCGCTCATCACGCAGTACAGAGCTAGCACTGGCAGGACCTACAGTCAAAAATCGCAAACAGTGGGTTAGCATTGGGCTTTCAGCCATGCGCTTTCAAAATCACATTTTTAAACCACTAACATTGCTCAAAACAGCGGCAAACCTCGTCAGCAGCTTGCTCTAGGTGTCTACACATAAAACGAAGCACCAATCAGTCTGTAAACTTTGGAATAGTCTGTATACACGTGGAATCAATTCGAGACCGCAACCCCGTCTGAATCACAGAAATGTCTCGCGAGATCTAATCGATGTTCGTAGTACACCCACCCCGTAGTACATTCCATTGTAATAATTGAATGTGTCTAAAATTCATGCAGTCATAGCCATCAAGATGTAGGGTCTGAGGACTCACCATAGCAGGGCTCAATTGGAGGGGTGGGATAAACGGTTGTCTTTCAAATTCCCTCTCCACATAATAGGATAGCACTAAACGAATGATCTTGTTTTCAAGTAGCAGGATGCTTAACAGTCACAACTTCTGGTCGCAGGTCAGTCATCATTATGTTAATCCTGCCTATAACTCTATACACGGTGTGATTGGCCCAGTCGTCATTGAAATTGGCCAGCTCCCACATCAACGGAGAGTTGCTACCCCGGCAGCAAATTAGAGATGCATCTATTTCTAAGCTATAATAGAGCAACTTCTATTGGACAATTTAAATATTTTGTATGCATGTTTGGACATACAGCTTTGAATATATGTTTGACACAAATATTTGATATATGGTATGTCAACATAAGTAAAACTACAAGTCCCAGTTATTTAACATATATGTTCATATTGCCATAAATCACATTTTTGTGTTGGATCAGCACATGTGTGTGTTGTAACTAAACAAATATGTATCACACACACACACATCCTTGGTCACCTCATACAGTAGTTGGCTTGATGACCGATCCTTCAACTCAGCATCGGTGGCAAAAATGCAATCAAGCACAACATACCCAATCACAGAAGAAGAAGAGGATGCAACAGAGGCCAGGCACAGGGGTGAAATAACGTTTCAGCATTGAGCCTGTTCTGAACCTGTCTCTCCCACGATGACCATCAAACTAATGGCCCATTACACACACACACACACACACAAATATCCCCTTCTGTCCTGCCAGTAAGCAAATATGAAAATTTGCCTCCATTTCTCTTGCCAATTAAGAGAGTGCTGTAGCGTTTACTGATGCACAGGGAGGCTAGGCGCATCGCTTTCAGTTCACCCAACTGCTCCTCAGAGAGTCTGGGATGTCCCATTTCCTGTGATTTGTGGTAGGGGGAGGGGGAGCGGGGTTGGCATCATTAGCTTGGGCTCTGGGGTTGACTGTACTGGGGCATCCTGTGATTTCAAGTGTGTGTGTGTGTGTGAGTGAGAGAGAGAGAGAGAGAGAGAGAGAGAGAGAGAGAGAGAGAGAAGGGCAGAGACAGAGTGCGACTGAACACTGATTGGTTCAAGCATGGACAGTATATGTGCCATCTCCTCAAGCTTGACTCAGCCCATCTGGAGCTCCTTTCATGGAGTTTCATGGAGTCCTTTCATGGAAATGTTCAAATGTTTCCAGTTCATTCCCTATACAGTGAGGGGGACATGTATTCAGGGTGTCTACAGTATGACCAAGTTAAATTAAAGACTTTTTAAGACCTTTTAATACCACTTCTAAATGAAATTTAAGACCAAACGTACGATGAAAATACAAATCAAAAGTGGTAATATACAGTAATATTTTCTAGTAAACACACTGATGTCCGTTCAAAATGAACAGTATGGTCAAATGACAAATTACTTGAGTTTAAGAACATTGGCTCAATGTGTGTAATGTGAAAAGAGAACACAAAAATGTCATTACGCACCTTAACTATTATTGCAATATTTTCAGAACATTTAGGTTCCATGAACAAATGCTTATAAAATCAAGTAAATATATAACAAATACCATTTCTTTAGAACAAAAATAAACAAAATAACATAATAAATACAAATATTGTTTCTTTAGAACAAATATGAATAAAATTACATAAATAAATGACAATCAGCTGCATTTAAAGTGCGAAGACATTTACTAAATAAAACTTGTGACATCCATTGAATCAACCAAAATTAAAATGATAAAAAAAAATAATAATATTAAACAACTTGGCATTTGAGAAAGCCTTCCCAAAAAGTGTACTTACCCCTTTATAACAATGTGCATGTGCAGAAATGAACATAGTGAACACTTGAAACAGAAAGGCAAGAAGGTAAGGCAGAGAAAGAAAATGCCTGATTTGACATTATGGCATATGCCTGAGTTCTGCTGATTTATCCTCCAGCTCTTTCTCAACTTCTTTGAGTTCTGTGAGTTTTTCTTTTCTTTGCTGAGTATGTTTGACTTGGTGATTAGCTCACGAGCGTCCAGCTGCAGCCTGCACTGTCACTCTCCTGCACTCTCAGGCCCTGCACTGTCAGGACCGGAAAGCAAGCGTAGTCACGTGCTGTCACGTGACGGAAAGTAAGCGTAGTGTCAGCCCCAAACGAGGAAGTAGTTTTTCAATGATCGTTGATAAGAATGTAGCACAAATTAGCAAGTGCATTGTCGGTACGCGATCGGATATGCGCATGCGCAGTTGATACTATGCACCGCGGAGGGAGTTTCATTCATTCAAAGTTCATTACGTAGAAGAAAACGTGACGATGTTTTGTGAAAATATGCGTATTTTTATTTAGTACCAGTAGCGTGAGTCATGTAACTACTTGCTTTAACTATTTCTCAGCATATTTTACCTAACAAGAACCGTCTGTGCCAGTGTTAACTCCCTCTTCCCTTCACAACAGCAGCTGGTGAATAACTGCACGGTTTCGATCACAGATTTATTTCGTGTACTCTTCTTTATAACCATATACATTTGCTCCGGCCGCTGTGACCTGCCTCTGTCTCATCCACCTGACCCCAAACACACACACACACACTAGGCGCGTTCAAGTTGACCTCTTGCAGCAGCGAGATCTGCCAGCGGCAGCAGGGGCAGGGATACAAACGCTGCTATGAAGTTGTACACTCTCTACTTCCCGTGGTCTAGACTTGACCATGTGACGAGGCACGGACCCGCACGGACCCTTGTGGATATGAGGAGGCATCTAAACAGCTGCACATACGTCAGGGATGTAAAAGCCAATTAGGGCAAAGACCTGACGTCATGAAGGCAGGGTCTAGGCTCCACTGCGCTCCGCAGTACCTCTAAAGTTGCTGCTCTGCTGCGGAGCAGCCGCCTTGCTTCCGCGATAAGTTGAGGCCATGTGATACCGACTGCCGAGTCGAAAACACACCCATCTAGACCATCGTGGACAGATTTTTAACCATGTGCATCTTGTGCTGCGCAGTTTTTGTGCTGCGCAGCCATCTTGAACTCGCCTACTCTCTCCCTCGCTTACCCCTCCCACTCTGCATACGAACCTGCGGCTTGAAGGGCCAGTCCCTAATTTTACAACACCTGTAAGGGGGTCTGAGGACATCCTCCCCCAGCAGATGTTTTTTTTTGTGATTTTCACATACAAATCAAGCATTCTGGTGCATTCTGACAAAAACAATAAAGACACAATAGAACATTTCCTTTTAACTTTGGTTTTAACTTCATGTATTTGCCTTGTAGAATTCAGCAAGATTTAAAGTGTAAATAAAACAATAGCAATTGGAAATTGTACACAAGTTAACATTCTCTGTCTGTCTGTGTGTCTCTGTGTGTGAGAGAATGTGATAAAAAAAAAACAATAGAAAATCACACTGAAGGCATGATGCCACCATACAGTATGTTTACTGAGAATTATATACATTATGTACACTGAGAGCATGATGCCACCATAGGTTTGCAGAGAACTGTAAACTTTATGCACACTGAGGGCATGATGCCACCATAGGTTTGCAGAGAACTATATACGTACATTATGCACACTGAAAGCATGATGCCACCATAGGTTTGCAGAGAACTATATATACATTATGTACACTGAAAGTGGTGGGGGGGTGGTGTGGGGTTGTGAGGGCCGCTGAAAACCAGTGTCCATCCTCACAGGAGGGGGGGGGGACATAAATTAAGCATTTATTGTGTCTCCAAAAACATGCAATTGACCCGTAGGCCCTGTCAGCACAGGCATCCAGAAAGACATCCATGTCCTCCCGCAGCTGGAACACAAAAAGAAAAGGGTCCTCAGGATAGTCCGCTTCCCGCGCCGTCTTGACCGCTTCCAGACGGTCCTCTTCGTCCAGCTGTAGAACGCTTGGTTCCGTCACCTGACCGCGGAACCGCCACTGGCTGTTCCGCATCCAATTCAGGGCCATGCGTAGGTCCCTCATAATACTCGGTTCCTTCGCCCAGAACAACAACAACAAGTGAAATAAAACGAGTCAAAATTAAGAATGAACTGACAGTGTAGAACTCAATACACATTAAAATAATCAAAGGTGCCAAAGTGAGAATGCAAAAAAGAATACCCTATTTGGTAACACTTTGCAGTAAGGGTACATGAATTAGTATTAATTCATGCATGAATTCATGCATTATTCATGCCCTAAAATATCATGAATCATCATGATCTAACATGAATTCATTTAAGGAAGCGTGAAATCACTATGGTCATGCTTAATAGACCATTATTCATGATGATGTACCCACTGTACTTTATGCATAAGGTGTTGTTCATGCCTGAGGTCATTAATGACATACAATGAATTCATGTTAGATTATGATGATTCATGATATTTTAGTGCATGAGTAATGCATGAATTCATGTTATATATTCATGAATAAATGTTAATTTCGCTCGTTTTATGCTTGCATATTTCTCTGCAGAGCTTCCCCTACAGCTTTAGCGTGTATATTTGACAAAACTCCTCAATCGGTCAGTCTGCCGTGCCTTTTCATGAGACTTTACATGACACTTCCTGGAGTAGAGCATGGGTGCGTGCCCGGTGTCTCCTGAAGTTGCAAGTGTGGTTTTACCGCTACAGACCACTAGAGCGGCCAAAAAAAACACTGTTCGACCGGTAATGACTCATTTAATCATATATAACAGTATGGAACGAATTGATTGACTGAAAAACGTTGCATAGTATACCTTTAACCACATATTATGGGCTCTATGCACAACTCCACCACCAGTAGCCCATTTATCGAGCAGTCATTTTTCATTGTTCGGTTATTTGAACAAAACACGTGCGTTACGTTACATGGACCTTAATTCCATTAGCCTAACTACACCAACAACGCTGAAAATTAAGTTACCCAAAGGTCCAACAGTCGCTTTTTCCACCTTACTATACGGGGCAATATACCGTGAACATGCAACATTCTTGTGGATAAATTAAATTTCTGTTCTTTTGCATGACGAAAACTTATATTGCTAACTTACCTTTACTCCTCGCGAACTCTCGTCTCTTCATCTTCGCGGAACTGGGGAGTGGGGACGCATGAAAAACACGTCACTTCCGGTCCTGACAGTGCAGGGCCTGAGAGTGCAGGCTGCAGCTGGACCCCTCTCGATTAGCTGAGCCATGAGTGATCCTGATTTACCCTCAGCTTGCTCTGATAGTTTGTCTGCATCTTTTTCTAGGCTGTTTGCGACCTCAATCAGTATCATCTTCTTCTTTTTGAGCTGCTCAATGTGGTCTTCTGCACCTTTTCTCTTTGAGCATTCCTTGCATGCTTTCTCTTCTCCTGGTCCAGATGTAGCCGATACTGAGACCTATAGCTGACATTAGCTGCCAAAAGCTCCTTAGGGTGTTTTCACACCTGGTCCCCTTTAAAGCCAATATACATGACTGATACCCAGTTTCACTAATCATGTTATGATGCCGCCTTTGTTGCATGTGTCTGGGCCATAAAGAACATGCAGAACACAACCTTGCCTAATGACAACCGTTATTGCCTGCCTGCCATGAGGAATTAGACATGAGTCGTTTGCATTTTTGACACACAAGTACCTTGATGTGAAAACACACTCCTAATGGCTCAAACAAAGGATCAAAGTCACCTGTGCAGTCTTGTGTAACCTGTACACCCTCACATTAGCCAGTACATGTAATGACATTTTATTTGGCAGACGTACACATACGCATTGGCGACATACACATACACTTAATTGTTGTGCATGTGATTAAATCAAGATGATACCTCACAGCCTTCACATCATTTATCTTTAATCATCTGCATGTTTTGGTAATTACTATACAAACCTACATATACTTAGCGACAATGTAGGCCGGCAGAGCAAACCAGACAGCGAGTGCTCGCGCTCCGCGCGCAAGAGAGAGAGCTAGAGCGACAGAGAGAGAGAGAGAGAGAGAGAGAGAAAGAGAGAGAGAGAGAGAGAGAGAGAGAGAGAGAGAGAGAGAGAGGCAGAGGCAGAGAGAGAGAGGCAGAGGCAGAGGCAGAGGCAGAGGCAGAGGCAGAGGCAGAGGCAGAGGCAGAGGCAGAGGCAGAGGCAGAGGCAGAGGCAGAGGCAGAGAGAGAGAGGCAGAGGCAGAGAGAGAGAGGCAGAGTTGTCCCCGGAGTCACCTTGTGCGTATGAACGCTACGCTTCGGGAGGTGTTCAATGATCGTGCGATCATTGAGCGATAGAGGCTGCCGAGGGAGGCTATCCGGCAACTCCTTGAGGCCACCGCCGAGGACCTGAGACGTTCAACTCAGAGGAGCTTTGCACTCACAGCGGAAACGCAACTGCTGACCGCCCTCAGGTTCCACGCCACAGGGAGTTTCCTCCAGGTCGTGGGTGATGGGCATGGCCTATCCAAGGCTTCTGTGTCACGGTCCGTTCAAGCGGTGACCGACTGCCTGTTGCGCCAGGTGCCTGAACACCTCACCTTCCCCACGAGAAAGGAGATGACGGCGATACAGGGGCAGTTTTTCTGTGCGTATCAAATTCCGCAGGTGACCGGAGTGGTGGATGGCACGTTAGTTCCAATACTGACACCCCACGATGATGGTCACATCTACATTTGCAGGAAGGGCTACGCGGCCATCAACTGCCAGCTTGTGTGTGACCACCAAGGCATCATTCGCGACGTCGTGGTAAGAGGGCCTGGGAGAACTCACGACTCCTTTGTCTTGAGGGAATCCACCATTAGCCAGGCGTCCCGGGGGGAGTGGCGACTTCTCGGCGACAGTGGGTATCCTCTCCGGCCATACCTCTTCACACCTGTGGCTAGGCCTGTCGCGATATTCAATAAATCAATAAATCGCACGATAAAAAAAATGAGCTCGATAACTTTTCCGGCCGCGATAATTTCCATTTTCATGCTTGATTGTTTTTCTTCTTCTCTCTCTCTCTCTCTACGAAAGAGAGGATAACCACGGTGCTTCCTTTAGCGCAGCCTAACGAGGAGTGAACCCTCATGTCAGTCAGTTGTCACATGTATCTTTCAATAACATGACGGACAACTTTACTTTCTTACATTCATTTGATTAACAGGCTAGACGGGGCTTTGGCGATTGGCCTAAGCACACTGAAGAGGCTTTCTGTTGTAGCTTGACAGGTATGGGGGTAAAAATAGTGATAATGCAGTTCAGAACATCATGCTTATAAGCTACGTTTTTTCATCATCTGATAAAGACACACTCCGCGAAAGTCTGCACTCCGCTGAGAGCTCAAGAATCAGCCAAAACAGCCGGCAGCTCCGGTTAAAATGTCGTAAGCTAATTGTCAGCTGTGGTGAAATGTGTTCGTAGGCTAATCAACGTTATATGTCATAAACGTAGCATACCTATGAAAAGGCTTTGCAGTAGGATTATCCGATGACCAACTTATTGCTTCAATTTGTATTTTATGTGACGTGCAGATGCTGGGTTCATGCCGTTTAGCGCAAGTTTCAAATGTTTAGCTGACTGCGTAGGCCTAATTGATCAGCTATGATGACATTTAGTTCCGTGCATAAGGCTTAGCAACTGTCACTCTACACGCCCCCTGTTGCATGTCACGTTTTAATTTGCTGGCCCTTAAACAGAGTCTTAGTAGAGACTGAGAGTCCATTGTATTTATTGTTTTTGGTTGTTTTGTTCATTTATTGTGGATATTTAAAAATGTCTTCCCATTCCAGTTCCTTATTCTTTAGAAATACAAGTTACTGATCTTTGAAAAGGTGTACCTGCATTATTATGCCATTATCATTATATTAGATAAAAATGATCTCAGAACGGCAATATTATCGTTTATCGCAATAATTTCTGGGACAATTTATCGTCCAGCAAAATTTGTTATCGTGACAGGCCTACCTGTGGCCAACCCTGAAGACGATCACCAGCGAGCCTACAATGAGGCTCACCGTCTGGCGAGGAGCGTGGTGGAGCGCACCATCGGGCGGTGGAAGATGCGCTTCAGGTGTCTTCACCGATCCAGCGGGGGACTCCTCTTCAGTCCAGCCCAGGCCTGCGCTGTAATTGGTGTAACAGCCATGTTACACAACATTGCAGTGCGGGCAGGGCTTCAGCTGGATGAGCCTGAGGAGAACGAAGAGGAGGCTGCCGGTGTGCCAGACGAGGGAGGACGTCCCGACGACCAGCCTCAACATTACCAGGCTGGTTTTGAGGCCCGCCGTAATGTAGCCTGGCACGCCCTCCCAGTGACGTAACACCTTCGGCGTTGCTGTCGCTGGTCTGGTCAACTGCTAATCGGGAAGGATTTCTGAATTCCCCAAATCTGCGGAACTGCCCCCTTTGGTCGAGAACCAATCAACTTTGAGCAGCTCCAACGGCTCTGGGTAGAGGCGTGTTCAAGGCAGAGGAAAGAGTGTTGCTATTGGTTTAAACTCGGCAAACCGCTTTCTGACATCGACCAGTAGCAAATCGAGGCACTTAAAGGAGTCGGGTCAACCAAGCGCTCGGAGAAACCGTGTAGAAACAGGCTCTTGGTCAGACTAAAGTCTCGCAGAGCCTTTCAAGTCGATGGCAATCAGGCTAGCCGTAATGTGATCCAGACCTTTTTGTTTTTGTTGACCCTTTATGTTTTGAGTTATTCCCTCCCCACATCACTGTCACCAATCGCCACCAGCACTTCTTGCATCATAAGGCCAGCACGTCTTTTTGGAACGTTTGCCTAATGCTAGCTACCTAACCAACGAGCTAACTGAAATGGCAGCAGTCGTTCAGCAGTCGACTTCAGACAACCTGGGACCAAAACATGTCTACCTTTCACACAGCAAAATCCTCCTGAGCCCGTTATTTCTGTAACATGAATGTAATGTTTCAGAATATAATTTACTTAGCAAGACAGCTATCACGTAAAACAAGTCAACTACGATGTCATAGGCAGTGGCGATTCATAAGCCAGTTTTTACAGTGTGAGCAGATAGAAAAATAGTAAATATTAATGAGTCAAAATTGACCATTGAATATTCGAATATAATATCATGGGTTTTTTTAGCTGTTTCCCTGTTTCCCTAGCCTGGCAAGCCAAACTACACAGAAATGTATAGTCTGGGGTCGGACCATTCACAGAGTTGAAACCTGTGGGTGGGATGAACAGTTGTCTTTCAAACTGCCTCTGCACGTAATAGGCCAGCATTTGTGACCAATCGTAGCCGGTCGGAAAAACGGCAAATACATCCTTCTTTAAAACGAATGACTTGCGTGCTTATTTCTGCTCAAACTTCAAAGAAAAGCCGAAGTCTAACTCTTCCAAAGCCGATTCAAACGAGCGTGCTTCGTTAGCCTCATCCATCTTTTGTTTTTCTCTATGGTTGTGCAATACGGTCTCAAACCCAACTCATCGAATGAGGACGCATGGTCCAGCCCCCTGGCGACTTATCGGAAGCAGAAGGTGAGCTAAGGCGGGCTCAAGGACTCCGTACACAGATAGAGCGTTCTGATTGGCTAGGCTGAACTCGAGCCTAGCGCAGGCTTGGCCTCAACGGTGCGACCCTAGACCATCCTGCTAGGCAAAAATATTTTTGTCTAGGCTACTGTTTCCCGTGTTTCCCGAGAAAAGTAACATTTTGTATGATTTTGTATTGGAGATATAGCTCTCTGCGCCTTCTACAGGTTGAAACATGCCATGGCATTTTGGTCCAAAATGCTGACTAAGGGTACGTTCAGACTAAGTGTCTTTTTCTCAGCTGCCGGCGTCTGTTTTACATTATAACCCTATGGAGGAGACCGTGTTTTCAAAAAAGTTGCCGGCTTCTTTTAAAACGAGACTGCAGCCGTCTTTTTTCTGCAGCTCGAAGTTGAGAAATGTTCAACTTCTGGCGGAAAAAAAGCCATGCTGTCTTTTTTACAACTGACCAATCACAAGCGGATTAACAAGACCTGTGGTTTCCAATGACAACAGGTAAAAAATGGTGAAGGTGACAGAACATCGGTCGAGAGACTCGTTTTAGGTGTCTGAGCTTTTGGGCCCCCGCCTATAAGCTTCCCTAGCTTCTTTGGGGGACCCATTCACTTTACCCATCTTAAGTTTAAAACCCTGCTGTATTTGTTTGAAGTGGTATTGTGAATAAACTAAACTAAACTAAACTAAACTAAAAATGTTTGACATGACTTCAAAACTTCATAACGTACCAAAAGCAATAGTCAACCCCATTTTTCTCTTTCGCGATATTGTGTCCACACGTACGTTAGTCACTTTGCCTATCGCAATAAAAACGCCTCCAGCTGCTTTTGGAATAAAAACGCTGGCAGATTTTTTTTTTCAAGATGAGAAAACAGTCTGCACAACTTATTTTGTCAGAAAAAAACGCTAAGTCTGAACGTACCCATACTGTAGTCCTGCACTTCTCTGACAAAATTAGTTACAAATTAGGAATGAAACACGTCAACACCTGCTGCCCTGATTACCTGTGATAAGCCATGTCTACAGCAGTCATTCCCAGATTGACACGGAATGCGTTTGCCCCTCCCTACCAAATTTCAGAACGTCCTGAGGGGTATCTCACAAAAGCAGAATTAAGACATCCAAGATGCCGCTTTCTTTCACTAACGCCAATCCAGGATGAATAGGAGCGTCTATGTCAAGCCAGGTGTAAGTTATTCGGGATGTGTGCGCGTTCTCGTTTCTCCCCCAAATAACTCACGGTTGGAAAGAAAAAGACGTGAAAAATAGCGTCTTGCACACAAAGTGAACATCCGCTTTTGATATAGACTAACAACGAGGTAAAGTTTTACTTTTTTGGATGGGGAATCATGATTAGGCGCGTTCAAGTTCAACTCCAAATTACCTCTTGCAGCAGCGAGAGCTGCCGGTGGCAGCAGAGGAGGGGATACAAACGCTGCTATGAAGTTGTACACTCTCTACTTCCCGTAGTCTAGACTTGACCATGTGACAAATCACGAGGCACGGACCCGCACGGACCCTTGTGGATATGAGGAGGCATCTAAACACCTGGGGCCTCATTTTTTTGCGCAGGATGTACGCCAGAAGATGGCGTGCGCTGAAAACTCAGAAAGTGCGTGCGCACAGAAATATTCTGATTTATAAAACCGCGCGCACGCACATTCCACGCTAATTTCCCTTTATAAATCAAGCTCCACTCTACATTTGCGGCACCTGTGCGTACCTCAAGACACACCCATAATTGCTCATAAATATTCAGCGAAACGCCCTTAATGAATATTGATGTCTGTGGACAACATGCCAAAAACAGTGTGAAAGACAAAAAACGCAACTTCATTGACTGTCTGTGGGTTCATAAATGGCGTGGGTAGCCACCGTTTCAGCGGATATCCACTGTCTCCTACAACATAACTTGAATGAGTAAAGGGTGAATGTTTAGAAATGGTCGAAAAATTTTTACAAATTATTTTAGGATTTACACACAGGATTTAAACACGATTCGCCCGCACCTACAGTAGAAGCCACCATTGCGCACAGCTCCAGCATTCAGTCTGCGCCCAAAGCTGCTACAGTATGTCTCATTATGAATCAGGCCACCTGGCGACATCATTTGTGAGCAACATGTCCGTGTCACATAAACTGCTCACAAAAAGAAAGGAAACTTGACTTTGGCCCATTATATCTCCCCTTTAGTAATACCAACCAGTAAAGTGTTTCATATCATTTTTAACGTTGATTTGTCACCTTTACAATGAGGTATAGCTTGTAAGCATAGGGCAATCATGGAATGAGCAACACAAGCAAACATGTAAGTAGTGCCAACGAAAAATGGCCTGTTATGCTGTTGGAATTCACCTTTGTTACTTAAAGCATTGACGATTGCACTCTCCCACAGAAAAGTTAGGCATACATTTGTTCATTTTATACTCAGTGTCAGGGTCCTCAGTAGCGTGTAGACAGGTTGGCACCTTCTTCTCATGCTGGTCACCAACCTGGCTACATTCTGCTGTGGGATGGCATTCCATTCCTCGATAAGGATCTGTTGTAAGTCAGCCAACCTGGTTTTGTTGGTAACTCTGGCACGTACAGCACGCCCAAGCTGATCCCACAAGTGTTCACGGCAGGCCATTCTATCCTCTCCACTCCCAAATCCTCTAGAGGTACTCTCTGATGATCCCAGCTCTATGGGGGCGAGCGTTGTCATCCTGGAGGATGGCAATTGGTCCCATATTCTGGAGATATGGAATTGCCACTGGCTCCAGAATCTCATTCCGGTATCTAACTGCATGATGATTGCCTTCAATGATAACAAGGTCTGTCATTCCAGTTAGGGAGATGTCACCCCACAGCAGAATGTAGCCAGGTTGGTGACCTGCATGAGAAGAAGGTGCCAAGCTGTTGTGGCTGCATATGGATCCTCTACACGCTACTGAGGACCCTGACACTGAGTATAAAATGAACAAATGTATGCCTAACATGTTTTGTTTTCCTCATTTCTGTGGGAGAGTGCAATCGTCAATGCTTGAAGTAACAAAGGTGAATTCCAACAGCATAACAGGCCATTTTGGCACATTTTTCGTTGGCACTACTTACACGTTTGCTTGTGTTGATCATTCCATGATTGCCCTATGCTTACAAGCTATACCTCATTGTAAAGGTGACAAATCAACGATAAAAATGATATGAAACACTTTACTGGTTGGTATTACTAAAGGGGAGATATAATGGGCCAAAGTCAAGTTTCCTTACTTTTTGTGAGCGGTTTATATAACTTGGACACTGAGGGAATGAAAATGCTTACTGTTAACAAAGGCACATTTATTTTCACTCGGTGCTCTTATAGCAATATGATTGCAGTCAATAGCACGGATCACATTTGGGAAATTAGATTTTGCTGCGTTTTTATTTGCCTGTTCACCGTGTAAGGAAAGTTGATATAGTTTGGTGATGAAGCAGTTACACCTCCTAACACGTCTGGCAAATTTCGTCTGAAGGTTGGCTATCTCAGTCCGGTCAGCCAGTTCTCGATTCAGCCAGTGGCAAGAAAGACGATGCAAGTCAGCACTTGCAGCCAGACTGGGATGGCATGATTCGGGCGGGTAGCCTACCTCTTGGCAAATCCCTACTGTATAGCCTACCATTTGCAAGCTAACAAGCAACATGTTTTAGCCTCGATGTATTATTGACAAATAACACAGCATGCATGAAAGCCATAAGTGTATAATTAACAAAACATACATAGCCTATCAACATGTCTTTCTCGCATTAAATAAGATGGCATTTTTGACGGGCGCACGAAACAACAATCAACCACGTTTTAGATTTTAAACAGGATTAGGTTAAGGCATGTCATTGATGCGCGTCATTGCGCGAGGTTATGTTTGTTAAACTTAGATTATTGAACCAATTTCAGGTCGTTGTACCCGTTTCCTCCTGAGGTCGCACTTTCTGCTTTTCCCTTTTTTGTGCGTACGCATGAGTCAGAGCTTGCGTGGAGGTGCGCACATTTTACCGTCAAGTTCACTTTCTATAAATACCAAAGCTTGCGTAGAACGAGGCGTACGCATTCTTTTGTGCGTACGCATCGTTTATAAATGAGGCCCCTGGACATACGTCAGGGATGTAAAAGCCAATTGGGGCAAAGTCCTGACGTCATGAAGGCAGGGTCTAGGCTCCGCTGCGCTCTGCAGTACCTCTAGAGCTGCTGCTCCGCTGCTGACCAGCCGCCTGGCCACGCCTTGCTCCCGCGATAAGTTGAGGCCATGTGATACCGACTGCCGAGTCGAAAACACACCCATCTAGACCATCGTGGACAGATTTTTAACCACGTGCATCTTGTGCTGCGCAGTTTTTGTGCTGCGCAGCCATCTTGAACGCGCCTATTATTTCTGTTACATAGCGTGAGTAGGTGTGGCAGACCAACTGATTGCAAATTTACGTATGTAACCACGTGTGAGAGCTTCCTTGTCTCGGCACGCAACGTCATTAAGAAAGCGTTTGCCACCGCAAAGATGCTCAAAGTATGACAATATATATCTTTATTTAGTCTTAAAACCGAATTAGTTGAAAAATGTCCCCTCCACTTCCAATCAGCTACTACAGTAGGCTATTCATCAAACGTCGGTCAAAAAAGACGCAAACAACGATTTTGTTATTAATTGTAAGGCCACCATAATTAAAATGATATCTATATGGTATTGGGCAGACATTCTGTTGTGTTTTGCGAGTAAATGCAAGTAGCACATAGTATATAAATGGAATACAGCTCTTTCAAAAATCGCATGCAGGTCTGATTTGTATGACAGCTAGCTGAACCAATCAGATAATATAATTACCATTAGAATTAAGTTAGCTTGGCTGTTAGCCTGGTCGGGACCATGCTAGATTCAGAGAATAAATTCCATGGCAATTTATGTAGCATCTCTTTTGTGAAACAGAGTCAAGGGTAGATTCATCCAGGATAACCAAAAAATCCTGGCTTAATCCCTTATCTAGGTTTTGTGAAATACCCCTCTGCCCAGAGCCATAGAGAGAGAGAGTTGCGACACACTTTGATGTCGCCGCCACGCGATCAAAAGTTCCTATAAACCTGCGCTGAATGGCTGAATTGGAGGAGGGTGGGATGTACTTGTAGATGCTGGAAGGTGTAATCAATTAACTCATTAACTACTGACCAAGAGATTGGCTGTAAACAGTTCCAAAAGTCCCATAACGAGGAAATAGCCTGGAAAAAGCGCTGCCATTTTTTCCTATGGAGGTCTATGGGAGTGTCGCCACTCTGTTTTATCGACCGCTCTGGTCCTGCCCATTTTGAAAGCCTTTTTCAGAAATGTGAAGTGGGTGGAGTTATGGGGTGTAGTTTCACTATAACTATCTTTGGAGACACGTCCAGCTCCACCTGAGGATAGTTAGCAATCTTTGGCCCAATCCCAATGTCAGCCCTAAAGACTAAGAACTAAAGACTCACAGACTTAATTGATCTCAGGTGCTAAGTGAGTGAGTGTGTGAGGCCACATAGGCTCAGATAGGTATTTGGGATTGGGACAGCACTTCACGAGATCACATGTACCTTGGCGATGTTTACTAACGAAGACGTTGCTAACATTTGCACCATGCACGTGTGTCGTGCGCGCTGTTGTTTACCTTCATTTCCGGATTTTTCTATGATCTCCGCGGTAAACGTCACAACACTTTGAACTGTGGGTAATTCCCTTAGGTTAAGTCTGCACCGATGCAGACTCACGGAAAGGGCTCGGTAAGTCTGTACTCAAACCCTCCCGCCCGTTGTAATTCGACATTGGGACAGCCCTAAACCCTTACGAATTGCGCGAGAACGCGCACCAAAGTCCGTGAGTTCGTGAGTCCGGACATTGGGATTGGGCCAATGTCACTAGTGTGTGTGTGTGTCTCTTTGTGCTGACTGCTTGCTCCTCTGCCTGCTGCATGTGTTTGCTGTGACTGTAAAGCCTACCTTACATTGCCAGACTTTGCAAAGATTTGGAAAAGATTTTTGAAAGACTACAGTCTCAGACCCTCTCACATCTAAAGACAATTCATTGAGTTTTTAGTCACAGACTAGTCACAGACCAGTCTCAGATTAGGATTTTGCAAAGACTGTGGTCACTATTTACAAGACTGCTGCTAGATTCCTTCAAATTATTTCCATCGTGCACTAGGCTATACGTCATCATCAACAGGAACTCACATGATAGGCTACTCATATCAAAGTATTTTTTTCGCGTTTCTGCAGCATTGTTTGATAGTGTGACATCACTAACAGATATAGAGTTGTTCTGTCACGTAGAATAGCCGACTAATAAATTATAAGAAATGAAATAACAAATAATCATACAGGCTACAGCTGTCGCCTATTTTGCCCCTTCCGTTTTCGTGTTCGTCGACCGAGGTCACTATTGGTTTTTAATGTTCACGTCACTATTTGCATGAGCCACGACTGAAAAGACTTACGATAATATCAAACATGTTTGATATTGTCGTAACGGCAAAACTAGAAAAAGACTGACTCCGACGGACTTAAAACCGCTAAGATTGGCACCTTACACTAAACGATTTAGATGACGGGAGCGCGCCGAGATTCTAGTACAACTGGCAAGATTTCCGCCCGATTTTGGAAAAGTAGTCGGCGACTGTTAAAACAGACCAAAATCGTGCAATGTAAGCCAGCCTTAAGTTTAATTAATCTTTTGCACTGACATTAATTCAATAACTGTTAAATGTTTAATTTGGTTAAAGATTTCCTTATCATTATTATTATTATTATTATTATAAATAATAATATAATTTTGATTCGTATCAGTAAAGCTGGCTTTGTTTGATTGTATACCAGCAATATGCAGCAATTGTAAAATGACACTAAAACAAACAACAAGGAAAAAAGCAAATGGTAGTAAAAATCCTGGATTTTAATTGACACACCACGGTAACCGATAAGATAAGATAAGATAATACTTTATTGTCTGTTACAGGGTTACAGAAAATGTTCTTAGACAAGGTTCAAATCACAAGAAACATTCACATATATAAGGACAAGACATGGGGTGTTAAGGTATCAGCTGTGGTAGTCATTTTGTCTTGTTGCGGTATCAGCTATGGTAGTCATTTTGTGTTGTTCAGTATGGCTATTGCAGAAGGGATGAAGGATTTCTTGTAAACATTCTTCCGGGCCAGTGGTACATTTAAACGCCTGCCTGTTGGTAGTAGCTGGAATGAGTGATGGAGGGGGTGAGAGTGGTCCTCTGTGATCAGATTGGCCTTCCTGATCACTGAGCGACTGTACAACTCAGATAGGGGTGTGTGTGTGTGGGGGGGGGACCAGTTATTTTAGCAGCAAAGGTTAGGTTGTACCAGGAAGATATATTGACAGTGAGAACAGATTCAACCTTCTGGAATTCTGCATCACATGGCTAACTCTTTCCCCTCCCCCCTCTAACTGAACTTTCTGGAAATCAACAACCCTTGCCCTCACGCCCCTTCTGGCTGTTTTAATTATTCCCGTTTCCTTCTTGACTGTAAAATGACTTCCTTTCTCTCCATTATCTTGAGGAGGGTCGGTCTGCGGCATGGGCGTTACATATGTTGCAAGAAACTCCCCAACTAGGCGTTCCTGTCGTGAATAGTCAACCAATCAGAAGGAGTTTTGCACTGCATTCTGGGAAATGCTTAATTTCCGGAGTTTGACTCTTTTGTCAGTTTGTAGAAGTCCTCTGAAGTCTTCGTCGAAGCCACGCTGAAGCTACGATAGCAGAGAAACTGAAGCTAAACCGACGAGACGTAAGTAACTTCTATATCTATAACTATGTCTTATAGGCTACTACCATTTAAGCAATTCCAGCGTTAGGCTATATTAGAATATGGGTAGCAAGGCGAAAGTAAGCAGAACGGAGGAATAGATTGTTTGCTTGTGATATGTTGCTTGTTTGTTTGTATGAAAATATGCAGGCCTACTTAAAATGGTACGTGATAAAATTAGTCATCGTGTTTATGTGGTAACGTTAAAAGCATGCCAGCAACGCACATTGTTTTCAACTAAACCCATATAAAGTGAAGACGTAACGTAGGCCTAACTAAATTCGGTACTTTGGGGTTAACTGTAACTATTTTCTGAGGCTGTTGAGTGGTGAACAGGTGGCCTGTTGATTTGGTGCGTTTTAAACGGCCTCAAAAATGGTTACAGTTAACACCAAATTACCCTAAATTCTGATTAGAGTGACTGTAGTGGAGCTGAATCGAGCTGAATTTGTTTTGGCTATGCCGAAGATCCTTGCAGTGATGTGATGCATTTGCTACATGAGTGATGCCATAATTAAAAACCAAAAGATTCATTTGTTATGTTCCTATTGACATAAAGAATTATTGAGAGTTGTCATGTAAACCAAAGACATCTAGGAGTTCTACAACGTTTGACCAGTACAATTACTAATACTGTATTCATGTGTTTCATCAGGTCCCTTTACACAGGTGTATACATCAATATACAATCAAGCACCATGCAGTCTGCATTGATAATCAAGGCTTGATTGTATACACCTGTGGAAAGGGATCTGATGAAATCCAGGAATAGTCAGTTTGACTTTAGAGGCCTGTTAGTTGATCACTACTAGAATCTTAGCAGAAGTTGGATAATGTTCTCTAATAAGTTGATGTTCTCCATATGTCTTCCTATCACTGCAGTTACATTCTTCCATACTGTCTAGCGGTCAGAAGCCGCAATTACGAAGTTGTTCAGACCCAGGATGCACGCTGCTCCACTGCCCTTTCTGCCCAGAGTACAAGGGTGACTACGCCAGGGTGGAAACGCACATGCAGAGCCATTTGAAAACGGTGGTACATTATGGAGGTATGTTTGAGATTGATAGTTAAGCCCTTAGCCCTGTATCATGGTCTTCTATGAAACTGTATGGATTGGTTCTGAAATTAAAAAAGGTTCTGAAAGTAATGTTATTAGTAATGAAGTGAAGTTGCCATTCAATTGTTTCATGTAACGTTAGCAGGCTATTTGATGTTTATATCTATTTCTTATTTAATTATTCTTTTGTTGTTCAGAATATGTGATCTACAAATGCAATTTGGGCTGCAGAAAGGGCAGTCACCACCACTGTGGTTGTAGCCTCACCTTTCCCAGGAAGAGTAGCTTTGAAATCTACAGGATTGCACATTTGTTCTCTGCCAACAAAAGTTGGAAAAATGCATGCTTGGTGCTTAAACACAGGCTATGGGAGGTACTTGGTACAAGATGTACAATTTCCAAAGTAGCTCCCATGGCACACGCACACACCAACACACACACACGCACACACCAACACACGCACGCACGCACACACACACCAACACACACACACAGGCCAAGATTTTGTTTTACTTTTATTGATTTTATCTTGCATGGCCTGCAGAAGTTTCTCTTCTGTGTTTGTTCTACAACAAAGTTTTGGCGAAATCTACAGGATTGCCCATTTGCACATTTGTTCTCTAACAAAAGTTGGGAAAATGCATGCTTGGTGCTTAAACTGATGAAACATGAAAAAAGTTGATCTCTTCTGGGTTAGTCCTATAATAAAGTTTAGGCTACTTTGCAAATAAATGGTTGTTGTGTCTTTATTGAACAATCCATATTGAGTATGAACTTGAGCTATGCTGTCTGATTACATAATGCTCCATATACCTTAAACACATTTGCTCAATGACCAGGATATTAATCAATATTTTTAATTTGTTGGGATACACAGCCTGGGAATAGTGAAAGACATTTGACTGTAGTCAGCCTATGGACTACTTCATCGGAGAGGGTGCTGCAGGGATGGAGGATCAATGGGGAGGGGGGAATGATGTGTTAGGTTTGTGTATTGTTGAGCTAAATCCTTGTAAATGCAAAGCAATATTATGAGACTGTAATGCTTTGCCAGCTGATTTGTGACTCACAAAGGAGTGAAGGGAAAACACTACTGCAGCATTTTTGTGTCATATTGTATTGTACAGTAGGCCTATCCTACAATCCACTGTCTGGTACAGAAACACCACACGGGCTGAGAGAAAGGCTCTACAACATGTTATAAAGTCTGCAGAGAGGATCATAAGAACAAAACTTCCCTCTATGGAAAACATGTATGCACAGCGCTGCCAGAAGAGAGCAGAGAGAATCATCAAAGACTCCTTTCACCCAGCTCACACTCTGTTCAGACACAAACACTGCACATACAACTTGTGACAAACCTGTAAACATGTGGAATATGGGAAAGGTGCAATACTACAAAGGGGAATAAGGGCACTATGCAATATCTTATACTGTACTGTATATGGGACTACATGCAAGGCTAACAAGGGGACAATGTGCAATACTTTGTCAGTGTAATGTGGAGATTATGTGCAATACTAGGGACAATGTGCAATATCTTGTGCGATACTATTAATGGGACAATGTGCAATATGAATCAGGTGCAATATTATTAGTGGGACAACTGTGCAGCAACAATGTAACTGAGTAATATTCTAACAGTGGAATGTGGGGATCATATGCAATATCAATATTATGGGAAAATGTTTATATCTTGTGCAATATGGAAATCCGGTGCAATATCAATGGGACAACTGTGCAATATCTAAACTGCAATATGAGAAGTATGCACTTGTATCCACATGGGACAGGGTGCAATATCTTGGATGTGTGACACTTGCGCACGCGCACGCGCACACACACACACACACAGTCTCAGGGAAGCAGGATTTGCACTGTAGGCTACTGTAGCACTTAAACTACTCTGCCTCTGTGGGACTGTAGGCTATTCTTAGACTGGGTACACAGTATAATTTGACGTCAATGTTTGCCTGATGTCTTGTATGAATCATGTTTTTGTCATGTATGCTTTTAAATATTTGACTTGAAGGGCCTGCACAAGAATTCCAATTTGTCTATGGTTTATGCACAAATGGCCAATAAAGAACTGACTTTTGACAATTCAGTAGCATGGTGCTTATGCAGTGGTAACTTTATGAATATCGCTTTTTTCGTATCCAAATAATTGCATTAACTGTAGGCGTTGATGTGCAGTAATTCTGTAATTATTATAGGAAATACTGTCGTGATACTGCAGTACAATACATTTTTTTCGTAACGGATAATCTATTTAACAAGTAGGCCTACAAGAATGCACTGCACAACCATTTTCAACTTCCTCTGCTGGATTGCGTTTAAACTTAGTTCTGCTTTACTAAGTTTGGTTCAACGCTAATGGAAAGCGGGCTGTGCCCTTACTTTGACATGCATGTTAGACCGGATGTTAATAGTTCCTTGAAGAAGGAGAAAAAGAAAAGGGGGGCGTTTCCGACTTAGATAGAAACGCCTATTTATGTTTCCGCAGACCGACGATATTCATTATCTTCACTAGTGCAGTGCCCGTTCAAACAATGTTTTCAAAGAAACGTGTTGCCCAATGACGTTGATACATGAGATGTAGATGTAGATGTAGATCATGTTAGATTGGAGATGATGTAGAATCAGACCTGTGCAGTTAGTAGCGGTTCTTACTGACTTTGCAAAGTGAAAAGTGAAGGGGAAAGGCGTTTGAGTTGCAGCTAATGGCAATATTAGACACATTACATACCCGTGCGATTTTGCTGTTGTTGGGAAATTAAAGCTAACTGCACGACATGGCCATGCCAGTGCTTAACTCGGAAGTGATGTTTGAATGAATGTTATAGCCGATTTCCAGATAGAGTCAAGAACGGCTGTTTTAAATGCAACTTTTAACAGAATGCTACCGACGTGGGTATGTAGGCATATTTTTGCAAGATCAGCAACCTGATCAGGCATCCGAACCGCTAGGGCAGTATGCAAGCGCGGTTGTTGTAGTAGCCTAGGCCTATGCAACGTTACGGGACTAACAGCCTGCTTACCAACATTGGTGCATGTGTGTCAAACTCGGCATCTTTATCCAAGATCAACAATCTTGAAACGGTCCGTTGTTTAAGTGAGACATCGTTATTTCCATGAATGGCAACACGTGAGTTTGTCAGCGAAATGGGCTTTTTTTGTTTCTATGCTGGAGTGAGAGCGAGATGAGAAGGGGAGTGGCTAGTGCGGAGAGCGGTAGAGTTGTGGGATTGCGGTAGAAGTGTATTTTGCTTAATTTAACAATTTTTTTGTTATTTGTTGTCCGAACACGACCAAACTTTGCACTGCACTCACGCATGTCATTAGCAATACATGTGCCTGCAATTTTAGGTTAGTCAGATGAGTGGTTCGAGAGTTATGTGTGCCACACACAGACAGACAGACAGACAGAATGACACACAGACAGGCAAATTTGAAGAAAATGGTGCATCCCAATAGCCTGACGACGTCATACTCAATTCTTGTCAGAATATGAGTCTGAAACTGCTCCATTCAGCTCCGATTATGGGGCGTGATTCAACCGATACAGGTCGGGGGGGATAGCTCTGCACTCATTGGATAGACCAAACCAAACAGAACAAGTTATTGGCTGTCAGTATCTGCGAAATCTAAGACAACAAAATACTGTATGTAGTAGGGTAGGCTGGAAAACATCCTCCTTCGTTTTTAAAAATAATTCCTTCAAACTGTATGCAATGAACAGCTGGGGAAGTGTGTCGTTAACCCAACTAGCAAACAGACATTTTCAAACAAACGGGAACAACATCACCCAAACATGCAGTTTTAACTTGGTGAAAGTGAAACTGAAGTTTCCCACATATCCACGTTGGTCTAAGTGTTCAGAAATAGTTGTGTGAGTCCGTGATAAAACCTCCGTTTCAATAGCTAAGATAAACGAAAGGCCAAACTGCATGAACAAATTATGCATTCATAGCGTTTCTGTTGCAATCAAAATCAACCTAAGCCAACACGGTCTCACACTCAACTCGTCGAACGAGGACGCATGCAGTCGTGAACGTCACTGCTGTTCATCTGTCAATCATCACGTAAAGCCCGCCCTGACAACGTGATTGGTCCGAACAGATCTGTATCTCGAATAGTAGCAGCTCAACGGAGCAGTGCCAGACCGAAGTTCCCTGCAGAAAAAGAATGTAGGCGAGGCTAAACTTCGATCTGGCATCCAGAGGCGGAGCCAGACATCATGAACATCCGGGGCTTAAGCCCAGCGGGGGGTCTGGGGGTTCTCCCCCAGAAAATTTTGGATTTCTTAGATGCAATTTCCTACATTCTAGTCCACTTTAGGGAAGACATCGCAAATCCTAAACGCCTTCTGATTCATATTCTACATTCGCAGTTGCATGGCCTGCACAAGACAATACTATGAGCTAGGCTGTTTTAAGGGCAACATTTTCACTACCTCTACTTAGAAGCATTCATCCTGGTCATTGTAGGCTAAGTGCCATTCACACATGCTACATAGCCTATTGTTTTTTTCCAGCACAGTCTAGGCTACCCAGATCTGCCACAATATCTTGTATACTGTAAATACTTGCATTGATTTGATTTAGATTTTTAAATAATACAAATTCAAAAAGCATACTATACAAATTCTTACATTTTGATGTATATCTCATCACAGCAAGCTGACAGCTCGACATTACTTTCATGGTTGTGTAGGCCTGACTGCTCTGAAAATGGCAATATAAGAACCATGGTGGAGGGATACTTTGGGGCTGAGCAATGTACAGAAATATGGGGTGTGTGCCTTCCAGAAATAAATGGCCATTTCTATATAGGCTAGTGATGAAAAATGACTTTTTGACACTTTTTGCGTTCCATATTTGTGACACGGGCTGATCGGACCTGATGTTTGCGTAATAGCACACATGACGTGCACATGATTATCTATAATATTAAGATACTGCATTGCAATGAACAAAGTAAAGGCAAAAAAGTGTTTATTTTTCAAACTAATTTGGATGCAATATGAGTCTTGAATTGGATACAGAGTTTGCTAGGATCTCAAAACTGTATTATGAACGTGCAAAGATAACGTTGGATTATGAACAGGATATTATGCCACACAAAACATGGGGTAAGTGGAGCTAAATTAAGTTATTTTGCCGTCACTTCTGTTTTATGACCTAAGGTTGTATTTGGTATAGTATCTACGAGAGTAATGGTAGCCTACGCTATTTGACATTATTATTTTTGTTTGTCGCTTCGTCTGTTTTCATAACACAAAACGATCAACGTATTTGGTATCAATGGAAAGCCC
The DNA here is from genome assembly GCF_963854185.1 of Sardina pilchardus. NCBI lineage: Eukaryota > Metazoa > Chordata > Actinopteri > Clupeiformes > Clupeidae > Sardina > Sardina pilchardus. The sequence goes on from NC_085001.1 coordinate 28,093,430, forward strand.
CGTTTCTCCTCTTTCATTTGATATGCGTGTCATGTCTGTGCGATGCCAGGTTCGCGAGTAATTCAAGCGAGAGTAGGCTAATGGATGCCCAGGTGAACACAGAGCAATATCATTAAATAAACAGACTGTAAATTTAACATCGTGATTTTTTTTTTTTTTTTTAATTTTCATACCTGATCGTACAGACAAATGTCTCTCGTTGGAAAGCCCCGCTTCTGCTCTTTCATGCAATAAAGGTCTCATCTCGCTGCTACTAATAATCCCGGAGCAATGTAACCAAGAAGAATGTGTTTTTTGACGCACTTTGTGTCAGTCGGACTCGTTAAAAAGATTCGGGGCTTTTGACGTGAGATCCGGGGCTTCAGTCCCCAAAGCCACCCCCTGGCTCCGCCACTGCTGGCATCCAGGCTAGCATCCCAAGGCTCCAACCTGCAAAACTGATCTGGCAACTGGAATCAGAGAAAGTTGGAGCCAGAATGATGAAGAGTGCGACAAAGTACTAGTGGTGCATTGAAGTGTTCTTTTGTCGTTTGTTTTTCATGATTCCATAATTTTTTCCTTGGAATAGAGTGATTCCATATTTTTTTTCCTCTCTGGTTGGTCTAAAACAAGCAACTGTTACTGATTATTATTTTCTATAATGTTTCTGAAAGCCAGAAAGTTGCCATTTGAAACTAACTTAGTTTTGTGTCATGTCTTTGATCTGGCTTTTTTCAACAAAAAATAATAAAATAACTGGATCCTCCAAGACTGATGATTCCATAATTTATGCCAGGGGTTGTAGGTAAAACTTTGTGTCGGGCATCAGAGCTTTACTTGATAGAATTAATTTAGACTCATTACAAGACGTTTGCAGGTGTGCTGCAAACAAGGATTTACTACAGTATCTGACATGTCGGCATTAAAATCACCCATAACATAAACACAAGATGAGCTGTCGAGCCTCTATGAAGGACTGAATAAAAGCTAACCTGTTCAGAAATTCATCCTCATGCTCATATTCATATGGTGTATAGACATTCAAAACAGTAAACCTCTTTCCATTAAAATCACACTCTAGCCCTATGGCCCAGTCCACATTTAGACGCACCACCTTCACCACTGAGTCATATTTGATGTTCCACAGTATGGCTACACCCCCAGCTATCCTACCTCGCACCAGCCTTGTACTGAGGTCGGTAGAGGACTCTCCATAGGGTTATAATGTAAAGCAGACGGCGGCAGCTGAGAAAAAGACGCTTAGTCTGAACGTACCCTAAGTCCCGGGGCTGGATCAGCAGGCTGGGCTGGTTGACCGCCATTGGTCCATCCAGAGGGAGTGCAGGGGACAGGAACACGGCCCGACGGCTTCTCCATCACAGCCGAGGAGAGACCTGTCGCACTGGGCGCAGGGCCTAACTCCGCCGCAGAGAGACAGGCAACCGGAGAAGTAGCAACCGGCCCAACAGTGAGACGGCTGTCAAGTTTAGCGGAAACCTCCTGCAATGTTTCACAGGATCTCTTCACCGCACTCATTAAGCACTTGCAGGCATATTTTGACATTGTTAATGTCCTCCTTTTGCCCCCTGTGGGAGATCTATCGTTTGTTGTGCGGAAAGAGTTCAGCCAAAACTGCCTTTGAGGACTCAATCCGCTCGGAGCTGAAGCAGCTCGTTACTATTGTCACTATATCATCTCGGCTTAGTGTTCGCATTTTGATCATAATAAAGTTCAGTAGTTCATCCTCAACTATGACCATTTACCATGACTATTTACCATCTTCAGTATGATAAATCTCAGGTTTAATAAGCGAAAACACATGTGCAGACTCTCCCACAGCAGGCCGTGCTGCTGCACCACCTGCCATTGCTGATATAAATGCTGTAACGAAATTCAAAGTGTAAATATACAAACTTTATGTTGAAAGTGTAACCACAACCTTTTCCCATAGGAATAAATGGAAAATATAGCCTCCATAATGAGACCTCCTCAAATTCGGGAAAAAAATATTATATTAAATTGAAATCGGACAACGTTGTTATATTTGGTAAACTCTTAGCTGTGATAATATATGTGACGAAATTTGAAGTCTAAGTATACAAACTTTTAACCTGACTCTCGCCATATTCTTGTAGTTCGCTGAGCTTCACACAAGGATCTGGGACTTCTCGACAGGAGATGTATTTCTGAAGGCGGGGCCTTGTAAAAAAATCCTTGCATGTGATTTGATAAACCACTTGTCCGATATCTTGAATGACGTGCTAGGCTACTTCAAGCTCTTGCCAAACTCGGTCGGAACAAGAGTGAAAACATCCTTGCCACCAATAAATGCCTTCAAAACCATTCTCTATTCTGTAAAGAATGAATACTCGATAGATTCGACAAAACGGTTCAAATAGCAGAATCAATGTCTGTACAAGACTTCTCGCTGCGTGCCGCCATTGTTGTTTGAATCAGACAGTCACTTCGGCGCTACGTCACATCTATGAAATCCCCTCCGGCGATCCTGATGGGTTCATTATTTTTTGCTCCCTTGAAGGAGTTGCCCTCGAGCCCAGACCCTTGTGTGGAGCTCAGCGAAACGCCTCTTGTGGAGCATGGCGGAACTACAAGGGTCTGGCGAGAGTCAGGCTAACAAACTTAAGGTTGAAAGTGTAACTAAACATTCAAATTAATAAGTGCAGCCTCAACGTTTCCCCAAAGTTCCGTCATCACCCGAATTAGGCTACGTTAAAATTCCAGCAAATACCAAAAACAGTAGTAGTTAACCTGCAATACTGCCTTTAAAGCTGCCGTCGGCAAGCCTTCAAAATTCAAAGTCTAAAGTCGGAAAATTCAAACTGATACAACTTTCAGGCCCCTCCCCCAACCTCTACCAAGCTCCAAACTGCCCCCCAAACCCCTCCCCCTCTGGGGACGAGGTTGTGCATGTGAGCAGCAGAGTAGCAGTGACTGGATAGCAGCGTGTGCACAAGTTGTGACTTACAGGTAGTGATTTGCCCCCCTAACATGATTGCTTAAACAAAAATAGGGAACGCTCGATTTTTGCAAGCAGGATTACAGGCTTCAGAGGGAGCTAGAGAATTCGGGATTTTTCCTATTTAACAGCCTATTTAAAATTATACCTCCAGAATTCCAAGACAGTTCAAGCTAATATGACTAAACCGACAGCAGCTTTAAAGAGACCCTATGCAACTTTCTGCAGGAGACGATCGCTCCTTGTTTACATCTGGAAGTCTGAGACGAAGAACCACGCTTGCCATTTATATATTTAAATATAGCCTATACATGTATAAATATACACACTAAAGCTGTCGGGGAAGCTCTGCAGAGAAAATGCAAGCATAAAACGAGCGAAAACGGAAAACGAAACCGAAACCAGAGATGAGGAACTATGCAGGATTGGCAATTTCATCTCTGGTTTCGGTTTCATTTTTCAGTTTCGCTCGTTTTATGCTTGCATATTCTCTGCCCTCGCTTTTTCAAGTGTGAACTTACCAAGACAGAGGCAAATAGATGTTACACAGCTCTGCAACAAGTATAGGACAATGATAGACGTAGCAGCCTTAACGTTAACTTGGAAACTCAAAGAGAAACAGCGAATCAACAGTGAAGAAAATCTAGCAAGCAGGAGAACGTTTTAAATCTAATTATCGGAGTCGGCGCTGGTGTGTGTGAAAGATAAGTTAGATGCCAAGACCCGCCTTTCGTTGCTTCTGATTTGTTTATTGCGTGATGCCTTTGGACTCAAGGACTCCGTACACAGATAGTGCGTTCTGATTGGCCAGGCTGAACTCGAGCCTGGCGCCGGCTTGTCCTCAACGGTGCGACCCTAGACCATCCCGCTAGGCAAAAATATTTTTGGCCGCTAGGGTGTGTCTAGATTTCTAGGCTAAGCCTATTTTATTTTTGGGCAAAACCAAACAGCCCTAATAATCTGTGTAGCCATCGCAATTTCAGTCATTTTCAGCCATGAATTGTTTGCTTTTTGAGGGTCTCTGAGGGGGGTCCCTGAACTCCATAACAAAACAAGCTAGAGAGTTTCAATTATATGGCTGTTCATAGTTCCACATACTTATCACACATACATAGTATGAGCCAATTTGTCCAAACTCCATCTTCCAACCTCTGCCTGGTCTTCTCATGCAATGACTCTTAAAGGGATAATCCGGAGTGAAATGCACTTTAGATCAATTTTTCGGACTATTAGGAGTACATACGTTGAGTTGACACCAAAATCATGTCATTCGGATGTATTTTGAGAATGTTCGAGTTCACCGTTTTTAGCCAAAATTCGTTAGCCTGGAAGTGACCGGGGCAAGTCCTTTCGCCGCTACAAAACGCTATTTTTATACCTGTTCTACTGTTCCAACCAACACTACACTTACGTGGTAGTGAGTAGAGGGTCCCTAAAGCCAAACCGAAGTATCCCCACGTCTTTATGTGGTCGTATAGAGAGTCCAGAATGAATTTAATCGAATCCGTACCTTTCCGGAAATGTTATTAAAATGTTGTTAACGCGTTGCTAGCTGCACCATCGACATTTCCGGAAAGGTACTGACTATTGATCTAAAGTGCATTTCACTCCGGATTATCCCTTTAAATTGAAAATATTGTCGTATTGTCACTAAATGACACATGCCCTAAATTAAATATGGCTCAGGCCATTTAGATGACTTCTAACACTTAAAACAATGTGTTGGAAACGACACACTTTGTTGTCCCTAGAGATCTATTAAAAACAATACAAGTTGTGTTATTTTCAACACACATTGTGTTATTGTCAACACATATAGTGTAGCAAATAACAAAAGAACATTCAATTTAAGAGTGGGAAAACAATGTACACAAAACTTTTTTCAAATCTATATTCAAATTCTCTAAAGGAATCAGGGCCAGATCTACATAGTGTTATTTGCGCCATGGCCAACTCGCAAGGAGCACACGCTGGGATACTTAGTTTACATCCTATTTACCAATCCTGAAAGTCTTTAGGTAATCTGCGCCTTTCTACGTGTAGCAGGACGCACACTGCTTAGTTCCAAATGGGTAGCAATTAACTTGCTCTCCTTGCCCCGCCCCTGTGCTTAATTGCTTGCACCTGAAAAGGCCTTCAGATCCCTATAAAGGGGGTAGAAGAGAGGTCATGTTGGGAGGGGTCTTGAATGCGTGATCCCCGGATGGCTCTCACCCCATCTCCATGGGCTCTGTCCCTATAGCATTTGGTCAGCTAGTACTATGGCTGTTTTGCAGCAAGCCAGCGATTGGATTCACTCGCCCTGTGCACTGGATCTGCTTTGGTCCGTCAAGGACCGCTGGAAGCACCCTGCCCCGTGGTGCCTGCTCCCTTGTCATATATACTCCATGTTGACCAATGTGGCCTGAGCTCGGGTGGAAGCCGACAGACGAGGCTGCTCTGTTTCTGCGCTTTTTATCAACACTGTGTGTGCGCGTGTGCATATTGCATGTGCTGGCCCGTGCTCTCCACACTCCCGGTGACATCGTAGCGGCGGCCAGTGAAGTTGGTTCGGGTGGCTCCAGCTTCTTCCCATTTGGCCCTGCTGGTGGCATTCCTGTATGTCTTGAGTGTGCGTATGTGTATAAGTGCAAGTTTGTCTTTTGTTTGCCATTTGCCAATGGCCTGTTGGGTGTTTGTGTAGTATTTTGTTTTGTCCTTGTATGTGTGATAATTAGGTATATTGGGCTGTTTGTTATGGGGAACTCCTGTGGTGGTCGCCACTCCCCTTTTCGTGTGCTGTGTTGAATGTAGCTAGTACTACTGTTAGTCCACCGTGTGGTCGTGCCTGTGTGGAGCACTTTGATTGCCTTTTGGGGTACAGCGCCCGCTAGCAGGGTTAACTGTTAAAGTCACAGCCTGATTAGTGTCCTGATTTCTGTATGTCTGTGTACATGTTGTCTTGCTGTTATGTAATAAAAATATATGTAATGGGAAACCACGTCTCTGCCTCCTCACCAACGAAGCTGTGTGTCCTATTGGTTCTAAGGGATGTCCCTGGGTTCCCTCTAATACCTGGGGTGGCGTAGTTAATTCTCCGCAATGCCACATTTGGCGTAGTCGGGCAGGATGGTTTGAATTGAAGCAGAGACGTGTTTCCTTTTGTATCGTTTTTCATGATGTGTATATTGACTTGTTTTGGTGCTAGTTTGTCTTTGTCCTGTCTTGTGTGTTTTTCCCTAATTTTTCGCAGAAGCAGAGCAGCAGCGTTTGGTGCCGGGGATTTAGCTCCCAATGACCTCCCCCCTCCATTGGTGGCTGATGTAGCTGGGCCTTTGGGGAGCATGCAAATAAAGTTGCATGGCTCAGGCGTGAAGCTACTATCAGTTTTGGTGGTGTGATACTGGCTTGCCGTGTGGACATTGGGTCCAGGGTAAGTGTTTTTATTGAATTTTGTGGGGCCTCAATCACCTTACATACCGTCAAGGACCACAGCTCATGGGTTTCTCACCCCTCCCACATCTCGTATTTGAAAATGGGTGTGGTGCTGTGTAGGAAGGTGATTTCCCGTAAAGGGACCCCATTTGTGAAGCCATTGTGGTATTTTACCCCTAGTGTCTGGGGCGTGAGTGTGTTTTAACTTTGCTTCTACAGCTGCTTGCATCCTAGGGTCATTTAACTCCGTCAAGGGCCACAGCATCGGGGAGCTAGAAGTCTGGCGATCCCCCATGTCCACTATCTGGAGCTGGACATTGAGCTGTATGGTAAGGTGGTGCCCCTTGGGTGCTGGCAGTGTAGTTACTTGGTTGGCATGCCATCATAGGCTGCTTGATTTAGTCATGGCACTGTAGCAGTGCTACTAGTCTGCAGAGTCTGGCCTACTGACCAGTCTGCCTCCCCACCCCATGTCTGTCCCAGGTTGCAGAGTCTGGCCTATTGACCAGTCTGCCTTCCCCCCACATCCATGTACTGGCCTTAGTTAATTTCTGGCTTATCGTCGGGGCGACGATAATAAAAGCTGGGGGTAGAATGTAGCAGGACGCACACTGCTTAGTTCCAAATGGGTAGCAATTAACTTGCTCTCCTTGCCCCGCCCCTGTGCTTAATTGCTTGCACCTGAAAAGGCCTTCAGATCCCTATAAAGGGGGTAGAAGAGAGGTCATGTTGGGAGGGGTCTTGAATGCGTGATCCCCGGATGGCTCTCACCCCATCTCCATGGGCTCTGTCCCTATAGCATTTGGTCAGCTAGTACTATGGCTGTTTTGCAGCAAGCCAGCGATTGGATTCACTCGCCCTGTGCACTGGATCTGCTTTGGTCCGTCAAGGACCGCTGGAAGCACCCTGCCCCGTGGTGCCTGCTCCCTTGTCATATATACTCCATGTTGACCAATGTGGCCTGAGCTCGGGTGGAAGCCGACAGACGAGGCTGCTCTGTTTCTGCGCTTTTTATCAACACTGTGTGTGCGCGTGTGCATATTGCATGTGCTGGCCCGTGCTCTCCACACTCCCGGTGACATCGTAGCGGCGGCCAGTGAAGTTGGTTCGGGTGGCTCCAGCTTCTTCCCATTTGGCCCTGCTGGTGGCATTCCTGTATGTCTTGAGTGTGCGTATGTGTATAAGTGCAAGTTTGTCTTTTGTTTGCCATTTGCCAATGGCCTGTTGGGTGTTTGTGTAGTATTTTGTTTTGTCCTTGTATGTGTGATAATTAGGTATATTGGGCTGTTTGTTATGGGGAACTCCTGTGGTGGTCGCCACTCCCCTTTTCGTGTGCTGTGTTGAATGTAGCTAGTACTACTGTTAGTCCACCGTGTGGTCGTGCCTGTGTGGAGCACTTTGATTGCCTTTTGGGGTACAGCGCCCGCTAGCAGGGTTAACTGTTAAAGTCACAGCCTGATTAGTGTCCTGATTTCTGTATGTCTGTGTACATGTTGTCTTGCTGTTATGTAATAAAAATATATGTAATGGGAAACCACGTCTCTGCCTCCTCACCAACGAAGCTGTGTGTCCTATTGGTTCTAAGGGATGTCCCTGGGTTCCCTCTAATACCTGGGGTGGCGTAGTTAATTCTCCGCAATGCCACATACGCATCAGGCTACAGCACTCATGCCATGAAAGGGTCCGAGTGCCCACGGGGACCCAGGTTCGAGTTCAACCTGCGGTCATTTCCCGATCCCACGCCATCTCTCTCTCCCACTTGTTTTCCTGTCTCAAAAAAGCCCAAAAAATATACTTTCAAAAATGAATTAATGAATGAAAAAGAAAAAAGAAAATGAATCAAACATTCATGAAATAATACAATGCATGATGTCAAGAAGCAGGAAGATGAGGAAGAGCAGAAGTTCTACTCAAACAAGGCCTATTTGTGCTCACCTTTCCAGAAATGGATCTGGTTCAACGTCGACCCCCCAACAAAAACACAGAACCTGACCAATTTGGACAACCTCTTTAACCTGACCATGAGCTATCGGAAAGATGCAGACATCAAATTGCGTGTACGAGTATTAACACGCAAGAATCCAGAGGAGTTTGTGTTACCAGAGAAGGACAAACTGGTTTGTTGGGTGAGCGATGAAGAGGACTTGGGAGTGGCACTTGACTACTATAAGGAACTTCAAAAGCACATAAAGATTCATGTTTTTGGCAAAGCCTTTGGTAAACCCCTTAAGCCTGATATCTACTACTCCACCATAGCCTCCTGTAAGTTTCATCTATCCTTTGAGAACAGCATACACCCAGACTATATTACAAAGACCTTGCACGACCCACTGGTCTCTGGAACTGTTCCAGTGGTGCTTGGTCCCCCGAGAAAAAACTATGAAGATTGTATACCAAGGGACTGTTTCATTCATGTGAATGACTTCCCAGATGCTAAGGCTCTGGCAGAGTCACTATCTCACCTAGACTCTGGCAACAGTACCTACAAGAACTACTTTGCATGGCGCAAATATATGTACGCAAGGCCCCGGCAGCTAGAGAGAAACAAGCAGTTCCTTCATGATGTCTGCTTGGCTTGTCAACACCTGGGGAGGAAGAGGGTGTACCGGAGAGTCCATGATGTGTACAAGTGGTTTTACAGTAAACCAAAATGGCTCCTGTAGACAATCAGCCTATCATAGCAGCGGCTGTTCATGTTTGGTCTGTTTGAATTAATACTGTGTACTTGTAATGTGGGCAACAGTCGGATCATGGGTTTTATTGCAATCGAATGTTATATACATTTGTAGACAAACTACTATAGAGTTTTAGACACCACACCCACTCTCAGGAAGTCCTGGTGAGTTGGTGGTGGCTTAGATGAATGATTAAAAATGGAAGATGTTTCTCACCTCACTCTCTTCTCTCCCCTATATGCTACTCTTGGTTTCTCAGTCTCTCTCTCCCTCTCTCTCCCCCTTCTCTCTCTCAATTCATAGAGCTTTATTGGCATCACTGTAAGTGTTACAATGTAATGTAATCTCTCTCTCTCTATGGTTTCTTATTTTCTTTATTTGATACATTGTTTTATCTGGTGCATTTGACATTGTAATTGGGCAACTTGTTGAAGTTTCAAGTGCAAGTTTATTATTTGTTTTGAGGTTAAGTTTACTTTCTCTTTGTTCCTTTGTTGAAGGATATTTCCTGAAGTGATATTGCCTTACATTTGCTGTTATGGCTTAATGCCTAATAAATGGTTAATTTACCCACCAGTTTGCATATTTCTCTAAGTCTAGTGTGCCATGCCATACTCTGCCATAGTTAACACATTAGTTATTTGGGAATTTATTATTAAAGATAGCCTACAAGTGATGGAGTCAGATAAATCATGTTTTTTCTTGTAATATATTACTATCTAACTTCTCAGTCTACCTTAATTACAGTTCAATCCTACCTCATTGAAGTGCTGGACATGGACAGAACACTAATCATCCATCCTGATCCAGCCGTCATGCTTTACTGAATATTTTCAATACAAACTTTTAGATTAGTACTAAAACACAACGCAACATTTTCCTGGAGAATCCATATTAAATAATTGAATAATTGAAGTTTCATATGACATTTCAGATGGACGGCCTGATGCTTGTCCAGAACTGAACAAGAGAATCATAAGGCTATTAGACAGGGCAAAACCCAGAACGATCTGATTAAGGTCACTACCAAACTTTTCTCAATTGAATCTATAGTACTTTTTCGCGTAAAATCCATTTTTTGCTTGAGACATTTTTAGATCACGCATAGTTAATGAGATATTTTGCATATTTGAATTCATTAGCGAATATAAATACATAATAATTAAATTTAGTAGTGTGTGTGAGAATGTTTAGTAGTGTGTGTGAGAGAGTTTAGTAGTGTGTGAGAGAGGTTATAGTGGTGTGTGTGGGAGAGTATATTAGTGTATGCGAGAGTTTAGTAGTGTGTGAGAGAGTTTAGTAGTGTGTGTGAGAGAGTTTAGCAGTGTGTGAGAGAGAGTGTATATTAGTGTATGCGAGAGGGTATTAGTGTGTGTGAGAGAGTTTAGTAGTGTGTGTGAGAGAGTATAGTCGAAAAGGAAGTTGGTTTGATCAACCAGGAAGACGGTTTAAATTCTCACTTCCTCATTGGGGCCATTTTGAATTATTGTGGGCTGCTTTGAAGGTACAGCACCAACTCAGAGGAACAAGAAGCATTGAAATCAAGCATCAGAGGACAAAAACAACCTTGTTAGACCAAACAATGTCAGGGTTTTTTTTAAGTCTTCTTATTTACTTGCTTTTCTCAACCAATCAGGAGCTGAGGAATCAAACTATTTCCGTTTCATTCAAACTCTCTCGCATACACTACTATACTGTCGCGCACACACACTGCTAAACTCTCTCGCATACATATACTCTCTTACACACTACTAAACTCTCTTGCATACACTACTAAACTCTCTCTCACACACTACTAAACATTCTCACACACACTACTAAACTCTCTCACATACACTACTATAATCTCTCTCACACACTACTAAACACACACTTGCGTCTGCCAACGTATGTATCATTTTCATCAACGGCAGCATATTTCCATAAACGCGTAATGATTGGTTTGTCAGTGTTCGAAAATTAGCATAAACTGAATTTCATTGGCTGGCGCTTGTGTGATCCGTCAAAAGTTGAACATTCTGGGGGTGCTGTGGCGCAGCAGGCTACAGCGCCCGTACCATTTACGGGTCCGAGTGCCCACGGGGACCCAGGTTCGAATCCAGCCTGCGGTCATATCCCGATCCCACCCCATCTCTCTCCCCCACTTGTTTCCTGTCTACCACTTCACTGTCCTGTACTACAGTTTTTCTCAAATGCTAAAACACATTTCACAAACGTTTCCTCCATGTTCCCCAATGTCTAAACACAATACCCTTTTCTAAAGCTACATAAGCACAACCACACCTTCTCAATTCAAAACTCAAACTTTCACACCAAAAGACCAGCTCGAAGCTTTCAAAAATGTAAACACTCTACACATCATTACACACTACAGCAAAACAATTGAAAACACAATGCTCAATTTGTGAGAAGGTTCTTTGTTTCATAACTGCCCATGCGAATGTAGCAGGACTAGGTCCACGCCTCTTTAGACACCTCGGCAGTGCCCTTCTGAGTGGCTCTGGGCAATTGGAGGTGAGCCAATCAGTACGTGGGAGCGGCTATAAAGTCTTAGCTTTTATTTTGAAGGCTGATGTCGTAGCTCCATCGTTTGCCTGACTCCAGCCTTCACCGCTCCCCGTATTGGCTTCGCCTCTGGCCGGTTCCGTGTGTCCGCCGACTTCTCGGAGTGCAGCTAGTCGCTGAACATGGGCCTTATGACTGACCACAGAAGAGCGATCTCGGGCGTAACAGGGAGCGGCAACATCAAGGCATCTTGGTTCCAGTTCGAACGCTGCTGTTTTGTCTGTTTTGTCTTGTTTTGTGTCTGTGGTGTTTGTTTCATTTCGTTGTTGATTCGGCTGTGTTTAGCCACCACGAACTTGATTAACTGAAGTGACGACAGGTGTGCTGCTGTTTGCTTCCCGAATGACGACGAATTCAGTTCGGTTGTGGAGGCTATTCCCTAGCTTGTTGCACTGCGTGTCATGATTTGTCACCATAAGCCTGCGTGAAATGTGATGATCTACACTTACTATTTGCTGTGACAACTGAGTGCTGTGCATTGGAGTGCTACTTATTCACGAGTGTCTCATTCCCTGAATAGTCACCTCTGACTAGCGAACCCACACTGGAGAGTAATACTGACTTGAGTGAACCCACACTGGAGAGAACTCACTCATGTTTTTAATGTAAATAAATAAGAGTTTATTTTTGGAACACATGCCTCTCTGGTTTTCTGTGACCCCGAACCTGTGTTGCCATTAGCTTAATCCATTAACAAGTCTCAAAGAATTAATATTCTGAGGGGAAGGGCCTCAGATGGCGTAGTCGTCATGTTGCAATGTATATCAACCATCCACTTTGCCACACATATTTTTTAAAACTTAAGAGGAACGGATCTTCTTAGATCTCTGCAGAGGATTAGGCATTTGAAGAGTTATTTTCCAAAACGCTATATCCACCATTTTACTAATGAATTTTCATAAATATATTTTTTACATTTTGTTTTTCAAGTAATCTCAGTGAAACTGTATTGGGTTATGTCTAGTTAGGCCTACAGTAATTTATCTTTACTCAATAAAAACAAAACAACTGCATTTCTATTACCTGAAACACACAATTACTGTAAATACAGTAACATGATTTGTTACAGTACAGTAATGTCTATAAAATGGATTTATAGCCTTTTGGAAAAGAGCTCTTCATTTAGAGTTGTGAGTTTCATGAAGAGTACAGAAAATTCTCCAAATACACTACTGTAACACAACTCAATGCAAAAAAACAGAATCTATTCCACACAACAGTACTCTTGAAAACGTGATCAGGGTGTGAAGTTCTTTTATTTTCTTCATTCACACCACACACACACACACACCACAGTCACTGTGTGCATTAGCAAGTGTTAATTTTTGAGTCGTTGTGTGTAATGAATGACGCCAGGGGTGTTCATTGTGTTCAGTTATTGCTGACTGTGGCAAGCATTTTGCATCACATGAGCTTTCATTTGAGAATATGTTTTGCAACATGTGTTTTAGCAAGGAAAAATGTGCTAAGATTTATGAGAACGGAGGATTGTGTTTTGTGAATGTGTCTTCAGGTGAAATGTGTTTATGGTATTGAAAAATTGTGGCTAGATTTAGTAAACGTGTTTAGACAACTGGTCATTTGGTTTAGATGATTGGCTTTTGTGTTTTAGCATTTGAGAAAAACTGTAATAAAGAAAGAAAAAAAGAACATTCCTCAACTTTTTAACGGAGGCAACGTATCCCAGGCAACGCATCGGACCCACAATTCAGTGCGGCATCAAGTGAAGTCCAGCCAATGTAAAGTGAATAGGAAAACAACGGACGAACGTTGGCGGACGCAAGCGTCTGACCGCACCGTTAATGCCTAGTCTAACAGATTGGGAAGTGTAGGCTATGTCGTGAAAGAGAAAATACGAGTTTAGAGAGGCAAACAAAAGTTAAGGTTGCTTTTGACATAGTACAATGAAGAAAACTGATGCTCTGAATATTGATTGCTGTCTCTAAACGTTTTTCTAATAGACGCATTTAACCTCAATTTGGATCACCTGCTTTCAGAAGGCGGAAGTTTTTCAACGCAAAATAGACGTGGGCTGTTTTCATACATCTGGCGGAATACTTAATCCATCGCTATTTCCACTTCTCCTCCCCTGTAGCCTACTTGCGCGTTACACCCACTTTCAGCTGATCCGCCCAGGAATTAATATGCATGACACAGAAAAGCGCAAATAGCCATTCTCAGCTCCTACGGTAGGCAGTCTGCGCGATTCCCTCATTGCAGCGTGTTTCGCCATGTTTCTATGTGCACATTACGTCTAAAATGGGGGCAAAACGTTAGTAGCCTACATCTGGCCCTAAGTGTCCGTGACAGAGGTAGCCTACCATAGGCTATCTCAAATTGGCCAAGATTTTTATTTAAAAAATAAGGGGGGGCCCTAGCGGCAGGGCCCTAGCGGCGGGGCCCGGGGTTGTTCACGCTGCAGCAGCCCCTAAATCTCAGTTACTGAAATGGCCCCATCACGACTTTGAACTGACGTCATTGGGCAGTTAGGACACGGTGTTAGATGCGCTGACCGAAAGGAGACGTTTGGTGTTTCTCAAAGTCAAGAGCGCATCCTTGATAGAATGCTTTCTTTCGAGTCGGGTGCTAGAGAGACAAGGCATACCTTCCCAGTACACTCCCCAGCCATCAAGATTACATGCAATGGAACAGCCTAATGAGTGTGGAAGTGCACGCTGGTTCCAGCTGCGCGCTTCATTTGAACCGTGGAAATTGTGCCGCTTTTACAGGAGTTCCGACAACTGTGCAGCTGCACTTTCCTCTAAATAAACTTTTTTTAGCCTACAGTATTTCCACATTCGACTTGGTCTTCACATATCACATAATTATGTTAGTGTCAATGGAAAGTTATACCGGTAATTGGCAATGGCAATGGTAATGTTAAACTTGTACAAAGTTTGCATTGGGTGAAGTTCAGATAAATTAATAAAATCTATCACAACTTAAGCCTACCTTACATTGCCAGACTTTGCAAAGATTTGGAAAAGATTTTTGAAAGACTACAGTCTCAGACCCTCTCACATCTAAAGACAATTCATTGAGTTTTTAGTCACAGTCTAGTCACAGGCCAGTCTCAGATTAGGATTTTGCAAAGACTGTGGGTCATTATTTACAAGACTGCTGCTAGATTCCTTCAAATTATTTCCATCGTGCACTAGGCTACACGTCATCATCAACAGGAAATCACATGATAGCCTACTCATATCAAAGTAATTTTTTCGCGTTTCTGCAGCATTGTTTGATGTGTGACATCACTAACAGATATAGAGTTGTTCTGTCACGTAGAATAGCCGACTAATAAATTATAAGAAATGAAATAACAAATAATCATATAGCCTAGGCTACAGCTGTCGCCTATTTTGCCCCTTCCTGTTTCATGTTCGACCGAGCTCACTATTGGTTTTTAATGTTCACGTCACTATTTGCATGAGCCACGACTGAAAAGACTTCCGATAATATCAAACATGTTTGATATTGTCGTAACGGCAAAACTAGAAAAAGACTGACTCCGACGGACTTAAAACCGCTACGATTTAGATGACGGGAGCGCGCCGAGACTCTAGTACAACTCCCAAGATTTTGTAAATTTAGTCGCCGACTGTTAAAACAGACCAAAATCGTGCAATGTAAGACAGCCTTTGTTCATGCACATTGAAATATATGATGAATATGCACAATAACTTGATATAAATGCCTGAGCACATATACGATGGCATTAACAAAACACTTGAGAAATCGTATAGCCTACATTAAAGGGGACATATCATGCAAAACTCACTTTTGTTCATATTTAGGCCTCTACTGTTCTTATAAACACTCCAAGCGCGAAAAAAAACCATCCATCCGTTTTCTGTAGATCAGTAGAAAGACTTTGGTGTTAAGAAAGTATGCTGCTGTGAGCCATTTGGATGGCTCCCTTATTCTGATGTCATACTAAGGGAATTTGCATAGACCAACCCTAGCACCAGGGTCTAACATATGTGGTTGGATGCCGGCTCTGTTTTAGTCATTTTCACCTGTAATCAATACATGCAGCCGGTGGCCTGGCCAGCCCAGAAACGGCTCAATTTGGGAGAGACCAATTCTAACCTCGTTTAAAAAGAGATGTCCCCTTTAACACGCACTGCTTCTTTGCATACTTTCCATCTCCCTCTCCCTCTTTTTTTTTAAAGTCACACCGTCAGAAAATTTCTAATCGTCCATATGCAAAGTATTGTGGGTTATTTCTTCACGTCGAGGATCCATCGATGCATTCTCCAAAATTCTCTGAAATTCTCAGAACGAAGGACTCAGTACTTGCTAGAATTTGAAAGCATCCTTGACTTTGGAACAGTGCTTGACGAGATTTGATGATGTAACGTCCTTAAAAAAGTGGCTTGGAAGGACCTTGACTTTGAGAAACACCCGCAGACTCCCGCAATATTTTAAGGACATGTGACTTGATGTCACGGTGGTAACTCCCACCGCGTCTGCAATAAGTCGGACATGATTTCTAACAGTTTGCATTTCGTCTTCCCTGTAGACCTCTGAAGTTTGCCTACAAAAAAGCCACCATCTTTGCCCAAATAAGGAGATCCGGTATCTTGAGATTTTTTCTATGGGAAAATAACATGGGGATTTTCAATTATCGCACCTCACTGATTCTTGAGAATTTGCCTAAAACATGTCTCACTAAGAAAAGTGCTGATTCTGTTGGAAATTAATACCATTTCCATGAACAAAAAGAATCAAGGTTATAATCAGGGGGTCCTTTGCACAAATGTGAGGTTCTTTTAAAGTTTTATTTTATTTTTGTATTAATTTAATGATTATATGCTGGCCCATACCCTACAAAATCAGTTGTCCTCGAATAGGAGATCATCATTTTGACTTGATTAAAAACACTAAAAGCAATCATTTAATTGAATGATATCTTTACCACATGAAAGAGTACATTGTATTATGTATTAGAAACTCCAAACAGTACATTTTGAGCAATATTTATTATTATTTTGTGGCTGCTCAAAATGTGTCCCACATTTTCGTCACCACCGTCAGATATTTGTAAAAGGCAATAAAATCAGGCAACTATAAGGTCAACTACATGCTTGAGGACCTCATTTTCAAACCTTCAGCCGTACTGCATGCTTTAAGATCACTCAAGCTCCCATTAGTTTGCTATTTTCTCTTAAAGTTGTTCATATTTTTGGACACTGCTACTGTCACAACCATAACATGTCAACACCGTCTCTTTTGTATACAAAATATTAGATTAGATTATAAAATAAATGTATATTTTTTAAGAAGAGGTTTGAAGTAGCCAGCAATAGGATGCAAACAGGGTGGATAATGTGAACAATTCATGCATATCATGTGAAAGAGTAGATTTTTGTCACCACCGTCAGATGTCACCCTCCGTCAGGTTTTCTGCTTAACGGTGCTGAAAAAAGCCTCCAAATGGTCCTCAACGGAGGCTTTTTGGACCAAAAAGTTAAATAAAGTTGTCAAGCAAGACTTGAGTGGTATTCATTTTGGAATTTTATGTTGTAATGAAACCACTGTCAACACCGTCAGATTAGTGTCACACCGTCAGATTCATTTTTCATTTGTTTTAAATAAATATGCTTACAATATGTTTCTTCAGTGGTGTAGTTATTAAAGTAATAGTCTGTTTTAATTCAAAAATATGGTTGTTGGATTAAAAAAGCATACTTTTTCTATTTAGGCCTAAAAAAATGCTGTTTAAGTACTGGAAAAATGCCTATTTTATGAAAAAAATACAAAAAGGGGAGGTTGCACCGGTACATTGCTGAACAGTTAAGACCTTGGTCTATAATGACATACCTTCAGATTTTGTAATTTAACTAACTTTTTTTTTTCAAAATTAAAGCCTGTTTTAGGCAAATTCTCAAGAATCAGTGACCTGTTAAACTCTCGCGGGGATGATGACATTGGAAATGCAGACGTTTTTCACTACACAGTTTTGTCCTGCCGTCTAGTGGATACTGTGATCTTCGATAGGTGAAGATGGCACACTTTGATCTTTGCTACCCCAGAGCTAACTTACCATGCAACTTGCCATAGGCAGTTAGCTTCAATTAACTCCTATATATCTTTGCCCATATAAAGTCCTTATATGGGCAAAGATGGCAGCTTTGGATCCTTTTTGTAGGCGAACTTCAGAGGTCTATTGTGTTCAACCCAGCATGCATCACATCAAGTCAGATCTGCGCAGATTTTCCATAAGTCGAACGAGCCTATTGTCCTTGTGTTGTCTTTTTTTGTGTTGTGTTGTCTCATTTTGTGTTATGTTGTGTGACTTGCCGTTGTGTTTTGCACTTCAGGGCCACCGTAGAGCACAGATTCACCTCCACAACACCAGAGGGGGGCAGTGAACGTTCTGAGAGTGTAGACAGTATGGTGGCCGCCATGCTAACGAGAAGACCGTGGCTAGCTGGCCATTCCATTGAATCCTATGGGGCGTAAGCGCCACTTTGACATCAAATAACGTCGGGGTATTGTCGGGGTACATACTACATTGTGAAATTGACATAACAATCTCGTAACTGTCTTATCGGCGGAGTAATTAACGTTTTTCGAAAGTCAATGCTAAAGTGTTAAAGGCGCATGCGTCCAGCGAGAGTAAAGCGTCGCCATAGGTCAGACCAGAGCCCGTCTACGGAGAGCCTTGCCACTCGCTATTAAGTCCCATTGTAACGACTTTTGGTTGCAGTTCCACCAAAATTCCACTGGGGACGGTCGCCTGAGTGCAGAATGAATGGGAGCCTATGGAGCTAGACGGCTAAAGTTGGCTCTTTCACCCAATTGTCGTTGAGAGATCTCAGATTTGATTGTAGTTTTTGCAAGTTCAACATAGGTTATAGGTCAAAAGTTGAATGAACGAGTACTTATGTCCTTCCGATTTCTTACAGGTTGAGTTGTTGTTGCCCATACCACGCTAGCATTCTGCTAATGAAGCTTGAGTGTATGACGTCATTTACATTTTAAAAGACGTTTTAAAGCAAACAAGTGACTCTAAAAAATCAAACACCACGCAATACGTAATTTCTTTGCATCCCCTTTCGAAAACAACATTCAAATTCATTGACAAAAAATTATATTTTGAGAAAAGCGGATTTTGAGGGGTATTGCTCCATAGACCGCCATGCATTCTGCACTCCAAATGTAGCGCCTCTAATGGAACCAGCGTGGAACTGCAACCATTTCAAAACCGGAAGTATAACGACAGTGGCAGTTCTCCCCTTATTAGACAGTGGCCCTTTCCGAAACGGATCCCTACTCACTTCGACTCGGTTAGCGAGTGAACTTCGTTTTCAAGTCAACTCGTGGGTGCGGAGAACACTCGCATTTGAAGGGTTAGGGGGTTAAAACAGCGCTACATTTCGGATGCGCTTGAAGGGAGAAGGAAGTTGACGTCATATTTGTTTTCATAGAAATTATGAAGGCAATATATATTAAATCGCCAATTAAGATGTTCTGGACACCCCTATGTATTAGGATATACATCCCTCTTCTCTCCTTTCATTACTATGAGTGAGGAGTTGGATTTTATGCTTTATTTAACATCAAATTATAAAAGTGCTGTAAATGCGACCTGCACATGTGTTCAAATATTACAGCCTACTTCTGTACGATCTTGCACATTTTACTGAGTATCAAACTGAACATGAGTTGTTACAATGTAGCTTAAATCACGCTTTTGTCTGTAAATGCCGTCATACGGACCAAAAAACAACTGGCAGGGAGATACACGAGCTGCACGAACGCTTGAAAACGGTTGCACCTGCGTGTCAAGTCAGCATCGATGCTGACTTGCTCCTGGGGGCGTGGTAGCCCCTCTCCCTAGGCACTTCACTCGACTCAAAATTCGTTTCGGATGATACTTAATGTGGCGGACCCTCGCGTGAACGCGCAAACGAAGTGGAAGAGTGTAGTGTTAGGGTTTAGGGGCTGGTTTCGGAAAGGGCCATTCTCTGGTCAGACTCGGTCAGACTACGTGCCTACGTCACATGTACGACATCTGAGCCTGCGCAGGAGACCTATGACGGAATAAGAAGACCTAAAAAAAACGTTGAAATTTGCTTCCTCGGTCTCTGCTGCCGTCTACGTGATAGCTCTGTCCATATCTTTTACTGTCTATGATTGTCCTTGTGTTGTCTTTTTTTGTGTTGTGTTGTCTCATTTTGTGTTATGTTGTGTGACTTGCCGTTGTGTTTTGCACTTCAGGGCCACCGTAGAGCACAGATTCACCTCCACAACACCAGAGGGCAACGTGCAGAAACAACACATGAGGAAACAGATATGGATGTAGAACCTATGTGTAGAACAAGTAATGTCACACCGTCCACACCATCATAGACGGTAAAAGATAAGTTTGCCATGCATTTCTGCAAATATATTTTTTAAAGATATGATCCATGCAGTCCAGTCCATAAGTACATTACCTCCTGTTTTCCCAGCTGTCAGCGTTTAAATGTTACTAATTAATCAACGGCTGGTGAATAGGCCTATAGCTAAACGGATAACGCTTTGTTAAACTGTACAACGGTTACGGTAAGTTTGTCAGTAGCTAGATTGTTCTTTATTGATATTAATTGCCAGAATGTTATAAAAACAGAGATGAAGCCATGAGAAGAGTTGGGTTTGTTAAGTTGTATATCAGTAGCCTACACGTCTAGACTGAATCTACCTAACTATATTTAGCCTAGCAGCTATAACATTTAGCTAACGTTATCCCATTTAGAAAAATACGTTAACTTAGCCAAAGTAACATGTAGTAATTTACGAAGTTCCATTCATGCGTTGGTCATGAACACACGTGTAGGCTACACACACAAAAAACATAGTCGTAAATTACAGATCCCGATTCATTAACAAGAGTTGGTCCTGGTTCAGTGTAAAGTTACGTGTGGTTTACGTTACCATTTGTCGAATTGGAGTAACATGATGCTACTAACATCTGCAATCAATAACGTTAAAGTAAAAGTCAATATCTATGGGTAAAAGTAACTGCCTGTGAAATGTTTATCACCGGTATAACGCATTTTGATGTCGCGACAGCCAGTAAAATATTCGTGGGTCAACGCTAGTCTGAGATTTACGGTGCCTTTGACCGCTCATTAAAAAGAAAAAACATGTTTCGAAAATGTGTTCAAACTAACGCCGTTGCATTTTGATAGCAACCATTTCAGTAAAGTAATAGACTAAATCTTGTACAAGATTTGTATAGTGAGGATAGCATAAATTCGTGAGGGCAATAGACATTTTTAGAGTTTGTTACCGTCGTTCAGTGGTGTTCAATATTTAAAGACCACTAGATGGCGCCATTGCACTACATCTACAGTACCGTAATTTGCTGACTATTAGCCGTGGCTTATACATTGATTTTGCTAAATTTCTTCAGCTATGAGGTTAACACAGGGGGGCAGTTAATATGGTTTTGTTTTTTTTAACTTGCATAAAACACTGTCCTGTGGCTTATACACGATGCGGCTTATATGCGGGAAATTACTGTATATACGGCTCTGACCTTTTGGGCCTAAGTAGGCCCGCAGTTCAGTGAAATGGCGCTATCTGGTGGTCATGAAAAATGTCATGTAAATGCCTTACTGCTTTTTAAGACATTTAACATTAAAGGTGAACTATGCAAGTTGTTTAGCTTAATTTGCCTTAACTGATCAGCTTCGAAGTCTTTGAAATGGTTATTTGACTTACTTTTGATTGAATGATGGCTGTCTCACTTCCCCCTATCGCCTGTGAGTGGAAATGCTACACTTGTGTGCCACCGAGCTTGAAGATCTAACCAGTAGGCCACGGCTGCACGGCTGCCAATGGCATTAGTTTGAGCACATTTTCAAAGTATGTTTTTATTTGATGATTGGGAGTCAGTGGGAGCCGTAATCAAAGACTAACAGTGACCAAGGAAAATTTTACCGGTTTGCATGATGCAAGTCCCAGAAGGTCCGTAACACCACATTCGGTTGTCTTGTAGGAACTACCTGTTAAGCCACGATGCCAGTATTCTGCAGCAGCTGTGAAAGCAGGAGAGCGGCGCTGAAGCGTCCGAAAACCGGGCACTCTGTCTGCAAAGAATGCTTCTTCTGGGCATTTGAAGAGGAGGTGCACCACACCATCATGTCTGCGCGCCTCTTTAGCCGCGGCGAGACGGTGGGCATTGGAGCGTCGGGCGGAAAGGACTCCACAGTGCTGGCCCACGTGATGAAGGTTCTTAACGAGCGCTACGACTACGGCCTCACCCTCCTCCTGTTGTCTGTGGACGAGGGCATCACGGGTTACCGCGACGACTCTCTGGAGACGGTGAAGAGGAACCAGCAGCAGTACGACCTGCCGCTAAAGATCGTGTCCTACGAGGAGCTCTACGGCTGGACCATGGACGCCATCGTCAAGCAGGTGGGACTCAAAAACAACTGCACGTTCTGCGGGGTGTTCAGAAGGCAGGCGCTGGACAGAGGAGCCATGATGCTGAAGGTGGACAAGATCTGCACAGGTACGAGACATTACATTACATTACATTACATTACATTTGGCTGACGCTTTTTAACCAAAGCGACTTACAACATGATAGAACATTTAAGCTTTTAAGCAAGTAGTGCTATGAGAGGAGATGTTCTCTGAAGAGGGACCACACAGCACCTGGGGGCATGTTCTAAGTAGATGGTTTCATGACAAACTTGGGTAAGTTAACTCAAGAGAAAGTGGTAAACCTCCTACAACAAGAGCCCTATGGCTTACCCAGTTTCACTAAACCACAGACTTGGAATACTCCCCTGTAAAGGACCACCTTGGAGTTTTAATGTACATGCTGCTGATTTTTTAAAAAATTGGGTTTTTGCTAAAAGATTTGTGTAAATGTTTGTAACTTAATCACAAATAATTATATTTTGTTTGTGCTTTAATGTTTTTTGTATGTGATTGACTGAAAATTCTGTGCACCTGTAATGTTGAAATTTGTCCATTTGGCAGCACTGTAGTTTGCACATGGGAAGATGAGCTTTTAAAAGTTAGCTGGTGTGTGTGAATGGTACGCAGCTGTGTTTGGTACTTTGGTCTGGTCAGATTTTATCTGAGATTTTGTGTTTCATTCATGAACTCAGAACTTCGAGAACCCCCGTCTCTTAGAACAGCCTGGCCATTTTGAAATCTTTGAAATCTCCTTTCACTATATTTTACTCCTAAGTTGCCAGTACCTCGTGTTTGGTGTGCGTTTGGCGGCAAAAATTAATTAATGATAAAGTCAATGAGTGCGTTTACATGCACACTAAAGAAACCATTTCTGGCAATGATCAGGTAACTGAAATAATCCGTTTAAGGTGTATACATGTCTCGAAGAAATCGGAATATTGACAGAAACCTAGGTGTGTTCAACGGATTTTTCATAAACCGATGAATTATGAATATGTTTATTCCGTTTTCATGAGCACTTGAGTAACCAATAATGTTTTTTTAGTGTGCATGTAAATGCGCTCAGTGTACCCTGTAGCCTCGTTTTGGTTTACAAAATGGCCGTCGCCTGAATAAGGCGAATAGGCGAACTGGTGTCTTGTTTGGTAGTGTCGTGCGCTGATGATGTGTGTTTTCCCGCCCTCTACTCTCCTGTTAGGTCACAACGCGGACGACGTGGCGGAGACGGTTCTGATGAACGTGCTGCGCGGCGACATCGCCCGTCTGCGGCGCTGCACGGCCATCAGCACGGCGAGCGAGGGCGACGGTGTGATCCCGCGCTGCAAGCCGCTCAAGTACGCCTACGAGAAGGAGATCGTGCTCTACGCCTACTTCAAGAAGCTGGACTACTTCTCCACCGAGTGCATCTACTCGCCCAACGCCTACCGCGGACACGCGCGCACCTTCCTCAAGGACCTGGAGGCGGTGCGGCCCAGCGCCATCATGGACGTGGTCCACTCGGGCGAGCACCTGTCGGTGCGCGAGGGCGTGCGCATGCCCGTGCAGGGCACCTGCGGCCGCTGCGGGTACATCTCCAGCCAGGCGCTCTGCAAGGCCTGCGTGCTGCTGGAGGGGCTCAACCGCGGCCTGCCGCGCCTCGGCATCGGCAAACACCACCGGCTCCACGGCAAGATCCTGGCGCAGGAGCCGCTCACCGAGCGGGAGGAGCGCAAGCTGCGGCCCGTCGATTTTTGAGCCGGGGATTTCGGACCGAACCAAGTACTAGGCTCAAACTCAAAAGCCCTGCTGGTTGCTCAGCCCGGCCCGAACCAAGTACTAGGCTCAAACTCAAAAGCCCTGCTGGTTGCTCAGCCCGGACCGAACCAAGTACTAGTCTCAAACTTAAAAGCGCTGCTGGTCACTCAGCCCAGCCTGGACCGAACCAAGTACTGGTCTCAAAGCCAAAGCCCTGCTGGTCGTTTAGCCACTGGCACAGGTCTAAGTCAAGTCTACCATTTGGTCTAAACCTCACGTTGACAAACGAGCATGGCGTTCAAGAGCTGGGAGACACTGGTGTAAAACACTCATGTCACGCTAATTTAGACCAACCCATATGCCGGTTCTTTTAGAGTAGGCCTTGCCATTGCTGGTGTGAAACTGGTGAAATTTATTCAATGAGACACTGGTTCAGGTGAAACTGCTGCTAATATGAAGTATTAGCTTTAAGGAGACATCAAGACCACCAGGTCTTATTTTTTTTATTTGACATATCACAATGGTTATTTTCAGAGATGTTTTATTATTTAGGATTTTGTTGTTTTATGCATGACACATGGTCTGTTAGTCTTTCCCATTTCTGACACAGTTTTTATTATGCACTAAAAATATGCTTGAGACACCTGATTGTGTTTTGACTAATTTTATTTTATTTTATTTTCCCTTTCCATATCTCAATAATCTCAGCCCTCCAGTGTTTATAATTATCACACCTACTGTACCTCTCCCCTGATGATTCGTTTGGTCTGTGTTTTCATGTTGTTCTTATGAACTGGACTACATGACCTTTTATTGGCCAGCATAGTCCTGCTCCATCAGAAAATGGTCCAGTCTCTTGTCAGCTGCTGAATTATTTCAGGAGGGTTTTCAAAGTGTGTGGTTTAGTGATGAACCTTGGCAAGCTGAATATTAAGAGCTGTGTGGCTTTGTTTCGCCAGGAGAGTGGTGCCATAGGGCTCCTTTATTAGATCTACCTCTAACCCTCTCAAGACTCATGCTTAGAATACCTCAGAGGTCCCGGTCGCTTTGCCCCGAGTCCGACCTTCAAGCTTGTCTGTGTCCATGGCTGTGTCTGAGGGTGTGTGGGCTTGTGTGAGGAAGTGTGTCGAGCCACTTATGTTGATTTGGCATATCCCAATAAACTCTTAATAAACCATGTGGTACTGTCTCTGTTTAGCTAAATGGCCGAATGTTTACCACTTAATTTCAGTTAAGGCAACTCAACGTAGTTCTTTTACCTTTAATGAACAGCTTCAAACTCATTTTGATGCTACACTGTCTTAGCCTGACGAGCCAGACCCACGTCAAGATGTAGGGTCTGGACACTCACTGTAGACAGGGCGCAATCGGAGGGGTGGGATAAACAGTTGTCTTTCAAATTCCCTCCCCGCAATAGGATAACGCTAAACGAATCATCTTGTTTTCAAGTAGCAGGATGCGTAACCTTCCCTCTCCACGTAATAGGATAACGCTAAAGGAATCATCTTCTTGTTTTCAAATAACAGGATGCGTTACCGTCACAACTTCTGGTCGCATGTCAGTCACCATTATGTTAAGCCCACCCACCGACTCTATACACGCTGTGATTGGAACGCTGGTGCTGAGGGTTCTCAGCTCCCTGGCTCAATGGATCGTGCCTAGACTGCCCCGCCAGCCAAATTACATTTGCTGCTGCTAGGGGCGTCTAGATTTCTAGGCTAACACTGTCTCACAATATGGAGAATTCAGTCTGGCATTGCTAATGTGGGCTTTGACAACCTGGTATTGCAATGTGATATCTGTGGTCATATGACCCTTTTTGTCAGTTTTAGAGGAATTGGGAACCCTTTTAGTGCTACATGGTACTACGCAGTAGTGTTTAAAATTGATGCAAAGCGGAATTCCTAAAACTTCCTGTTGCTTTAACTTTCCCAGGTATGTCAGTGAAGTTACATAGATAACTTTATTAATCCCCTAGTTGGCTACCTTGGGCAACACTCAGCCACGGAACGGCAAGAAGACAATGACAGTACAGTACAGTACAATGTACAATAAGACAACAATACAACAAGTACAGTGACAAGTACAGTACATAAAGATAAAAGCGCAATAATAACAACATGCATAGACACTGGAAGAGTGTAGTCACTAAACACACATAAATCACGACTACTCACAAATCACATACTTCAAAGAGTTACTGCTATGCATTAACACAAAAGAAACAACAGTTTTTAAGAGAGTTCTGAAAATGTAAAAAGTAAGTCGCATACAGACATTTCTGTGAAAAAGTTGGGTAGTAATGTAAAAAGTTGTAAAACAAATCATTTTTCACCAGCCACTAGAGATTAGGTATGGAAATGTGATATGGTTATAGTCACCCCAATATTTATATATGATCAATATGTTGTATCACCATTCCAATGCCAACACGTCATTTAAATGCAAAGTTAGAAAACAGGTAAACCAGGCTTTGTTCATATTCATGGGTTTCCTCAGGTCCCTCTCCCCAGGTGTATTAATCAAGCACCATGCAGTCTGCATTGATAATCTAGGTGTTTGATTGTGTACACCTGTGGAATAACTATCCCACGCCCATTTACAGTTGAAACTGAGTCATGCAATGGTCATGGTTGAAAAGGAGTTTTGAGGGATGGGTATAGGTGGCTGGCTTAATACCAGTGCAGGTGCTGGTGTAAACACCAGTCAGGGTTTTAATTCTACAGTTTTTCTCTTTTATTGACGTGACATCCAGTAGGCATGTGGTTAGGGTTTGTGCTTTGGTTCTGTCGGTGGTCAGCTATTGAGAAATAGCTTAACACTGTGTGTTGAAGACCAGCATAGTAAAAGGAAGCAACCTAGCCTGCAACTTTTGCAGCTGCTGCACACTCCTGCTTAAACAGAAGGTGTGCATTAAAGTTCTCCATTAAGGTGATTACGTGATTATGTTTACTTTATAGCCCATACAGATTTATTTTATTTGTTTTACTTTTATTTCAAAATATTTTGTGAAACGTTTTAAATAAATGTTTTGTTGTATGGGCATACCGACCAAAAATATGCAGAAATATATGTTTTGTGTATGGAACAGAACTGTCATGCAGACAGCAAAGGATGCTGTCCCATGCTCACATTCACGGCTGAAGTATCTTTGAAGGCACTTACTGTAAACCCCTCACTGCTCCCCGAGCGCCGCTGTAACAGGTTTGTGTGTGCTTCACCTCACCTCATTGTGTGCTGTGTGTGTTGACTAATTCACGGAGGGGATAAATGCAGAGACCAAATTAGTTGTACACGCAAGTGAACATGACAGAGTTTGGAAGTTATTATAGGCCAACTTGAATAGCCTAATACACACAGAGGGTAATGTGTAGTTGTATCACCATTCCAATGCCAACACGTCATTTAAATGCAAAGTTAGAAAACAGGTAAACCAGGCTTTGTTCATATTCATGGGTTTCCTCAGGTCCCTCTCCCCAGGTGTATTAATCAAGCACCATGCAGTCTGCATTGATAATCTAGGTGTTTGATTGTGTACACCTGTGGAATAACTATCCCACGCCCATTTACAGTTGAAACTGAGTCATGCAATGGTCATGGTTGAAAAGGAGTTTTGAGGGATGGGTATAGGTGGCTGGCTTAATACCAGTGCAGGTGCTGGTGTAAACACCAGTCAGGGTTTTAATTCTACAGTTTTTCTCTTTTATTGACGTGACATCCAGTAGGCATGTGGTTAGGGTTTGTGCTTTGGTTCTGTCGGTGGTCAGCTATTGAGAAATAGCTTAACACTGTGTGTTGAAGACCAGCATAGTAAAAGGAAGCAACCTAGCCTGCAACTTTTGCAGCTGCTGCACACTCCTGCTTAAACAGAAGGTGTGCATTAAAGTTCTCCATTAAGGTGATTACGTGATTATGTTTACTTTATAGCCCATACAGATTTATTTTATTTGTTTTACTTTTATTTCAAAATATTTTGTGAAACGTTTTAAATAAATGTTTTGTTGTATGGGCATACCGACCAAAAATATGCAGAAATATATGTTTTGTGTATGGAACAGAACTGTCATGCAGACAGCAAAGGATGCTGTCCCATGCTCACATTCACGGCTGAAGTATCTTTGAAGGCACTTACTGTAAACCCCTCACTGCTCCCCGAGCGCCGCTGTAACAGGTTTGTGTGTGCTTCACCTCACCTCATTGTGTGCTGTGTGTGTTGACTAATTCACGGAGGGGATAAATGCAGAGACCAAATTAGTTGTACACGCAAGTGAACATGACAGAGTTTGGAAGTTATTATAGGCCAACTTGAATAGCCTAATACACACAGAGGGTAATGCTCTCTCTTTGTGGAGTAACCTGATGGTACAGTGATATGGCCGTACACCTGCAGGCGCACCCTACTCGCAGTTTGGGTAACGTCACGGGTCTGTTTGGTCAGGTGTCAGTCGGCAGCGAAAGCGCAATAGCCTTCGAGCACAGTAGACCATCCATCTCTTCTCAGAGGTGAGTCTTATTTTAGTCACTTATCGGTTGGCTAGAAAACAATGTCACGGTATGGTTCACTAAAGTTAAGGCTATGGAGCCTAGGCTTACAGAGCAAAAATATAAACAAAACACAACTGGTGCTGGTCACGTATCCTATTGGGTGATTGGATTATCTTGTGCCGGTTGGATAACGTGAGAAATAAGTATTAAGCCTATAGGCTAGGACAAATGCCACATTGCTTCAAACAACGAAAGTTGTGACGAAAACACAAGTTTTGCGTGTTTTGGTTTGTTTAAAATCACCATTAGGCTACACGTCCCTCACCCACGATTTCCCGGTTCCCTGGATATAAAAAGCTAGTTTGGTACCTGTATAAGGGTGCTTACAGTATGTGTTTTTGGTGTGTTTCAAGTGTTCTTTTTTTGAGAGAGAGAGAGAGAGTTGTTGGGCTGTCCTCTGGGGTCATTGAACATGGAGAAAACTGCTGTCTCCATCTTTCCCTATCTTTCCCAAATTTGCTATAGCTGTAATTAACCACACTTTTCGCCGAAATCACTGGCTATATTGATTGAATAAAGTTCACAAAACAGTTGTTTTGCCTGTTTGATGCGCATTGAGCTCAATGCAAATCAGGCTAATAGGCTGGAAAAAGCACCATGCCAATCTCTAGCTATGGTGAGGGTATGTGATGATGTGGGGCTATTTCAATTCCAAAGGCTAAAGGAACTTTAGTAGTAGCCGAGGCTAGATAGATCATCAACAAGATCACACAATTGTCAGATCTCACACTGCACAAGCCAGATGCTAATGTGGCAGACGAGCAACTTTTTTACACCTATTTAGATCTCACTGAAAATTGCTCCAAAATGAATGTCCCCACCTACTGTATGTCCTATAAATGGTTAAATGAATGAAGCAAATGCAGGATTCCTTAGATGAATATGGTTTATCGATTTTAGTTCCAATCAAGAAAGAGCCGTTTTTGAAGAGCAATGTGACCCCAGGAGGATAGGCAACAATGCAAAAGAGGCAAAATGATTCTCTTCTGTCCTAATAGTATAATGCACGGACCATATATGGCTCTAAAACTACATGTAGAAAACATATAGTATTCATGTACAATCAATCACATACTGTATGTCTTGCCTTAGTCTTCATCCATAGTATTAATGAGTCATAGCCTGTCATAGCCTGGCTCCGCCTATGTACTTCGCTCAATTTCTTTTCCCTACAGTACTCCATCTGGAATAGCTTGATCCGCCCTCGTTTACTCTGGCAACAGTACCTCTGACCGACCAGTTTGGTCTTTGATATCATCTAAAAGTTGGCTACTGCCAGGTTTTTCTCTTGAGACCTGAGAGGTCGAGAAGGTCCGGCTCCATTTACTGATTTAAACAAGCAGTAGTGATTTAAAGTCATTAATCGCATTCAGGAATGCCCTCGTTTACTGGCTTCCAGTAAGTCACAGTATTGACTTTAAATCCCTACTGCTTGTGGCGGAAGCCACAAAACAGTAGCCAAGTCATTGCTAAAGACACATTGAGATGAATTTCTTTTCTCGTTTTGGCAAGTAGCCGTATAATAAGCGCGATAATGTATAGAACGTCGGTCATTATCAGTAAGTCACAGTATTGACTTTAAATCCCTACTGCTTGTGGCGGAAGCCACAAAACGGTAGCCAAGTCATTGCTAAAGACACATTGAGATGGGTTTCATTTCTCGTTTTGGCAAGTAGCCGTATAATAAGCGTGATAATGAACGCCGGTCATTATCGGAAAACAATTCCCTTCAGGACGAAGCAAGTTCATCCTGTCGGGAATTATTTTCCGATAATGACCGGCGTTCTATACATTATCCCTTACGTTTACCAAATGTTTTTTTCTTTGTAATTTAAAGCAGTTAAAATCATATTTGAATTTTGATATTTGTTCAACACGCTCTCTTGTACACCATACATTTTTTTTACCTGATTTTGCCTTCTTGAGTACAAACTTTTTACAGATATGCCTGGAGCATTCAGCACATGGCCATTACTGTCACTCATGTTGAATTGATGATGTCATCAAGCAGTCAATATTCCAAATATAAGATGATACATACTGTATTGTTAATATATTGCCATGGACCTACTAAAACAGCCCTGAAGTGGATTGGTGTATATCAACATGATAAACAAATAGAAAACAGAGTTAAAGTTACTGTCCACGCATGTGGACGTTGCACATGAAGTTTTTTACTGTTCAGTGGTTTTACCTTGTGTGTTTTCATGTATTCTTTGACTAAAGCCCGTCTGTCCTTTTATTTTATGTAAAGCACATTGAATGACCTCTGTGTGTGAAATGTGCAAAGGTAGAAAGCTGGCAAAACAGGATTTGTTCGTAGCTAATCCACACAAATCAAGGTATTCATGCCATGTCATGGTTGAACAGGTGTTTATGAGTGGAAAGGTAGGTGGAAAAGGCAAGATGTCTTATGATCTGCTATCAGGGGTAGGGGCAGTGCGAACAGATAGGCTATTTTTGTCAAGTTGGACTATACGCGAGTGTGTGCACTATTGTGGACCCTCTTTTCCAGGACCTTTTTTTGGACATTTTGCTTTTATTTTAGTTATATTTGGGATTTATGATCTGGATGGACGTTTGCCAACAAAGGACAGGCTGGTGAGTTTTTTTTTTTTTTTTTTTTTTTTAAACAAAGAGGGAAAAAACAGGACTGTCGAGTCCATTTTTGCGAAAGAGCTACCACTGCCTAAAAGGACAGTGTATTGTTTGCATTGCAGTGCTTGAACATTTGGTTAGTCACAGTGTCTTGAATTCTTGAGTGATATCTTTGTAATTGTTGTGTGTGTTGTTTTAGGGGGATTTGGGTTGAATGCGCAATGTGCGCAACTGGTTTTGTTGAATGAATGACTGGAGCTGGTTTAACCTCCCGAAACTTTGTGGGCATGCAGCCCCACATGGATAGCATGTCGCCATTGTTTTTCGTTCTGGGGGGGGTAAGAGTAAGAGCTGCATGGGGTGAATGATATACTGTATCATATGTACAGTGTGTGTGTGTGTGTGTGTGTGTGTGTGTGTGTGGAGGGGGGGTTAATTCCCAGGGTAAGATGCGAAGGTTTGCAGTGGTGCACTGGGTCAATGGAGAGGATGCTGGGATGTATAGTGAGGTGAGAACCGATGCGATACGACAATACGATGACACCAAGATGAGTGAAGATGGACACCCACACACCGAGAACTTGGTTGCCGTAGAGTGGAAAAAGGGGAAAAAACCTAAACATGGCTGGCCAGTGTACAGTGCCTACATCAAATTTGTGAGCAGTAAGTAGATCTGTCTAATGCGTTTTTTAGTCAAGTCCAAAAAGTTTTGTGAAGTTTTATTCCCGGGAGAAGTTATGACAGTAGTATAACTATTCACAAAAATAGGCTATGTACAATAATAATTACGTTTTTTTGGGGGGTTTTTTTGTTTTTTTTTAGAAAAAGGGCTTAATCTCTAATCTCTCCTCACACGCTGAACTGTTTTTCAGATAACCGATATTACACGAGCAAGAAGATTAAACAAATGCGATTGGAGAAGGACCAGTCACTACCCAAGAAAAGGGCCTCAGAGTCACCAGCAAGATATTCTGATTCAGAGGAAAGTGCTGTTGACAATGCACCGGTAAGACTGTTTGTACACTGTTGTGGCTATAGGGTAGTGCATTTGTAGCTAGACGGATGCACACATCCAAAACATGTTGTTTTAACAGGTGTCAGACCAAACATGTGAAAGAGAGAAGGGGATGGTCTGCACTCTGTATATTGGCTCCAAAAATACTTTTTTAATTTACAATAAGGCAACATTTTGATTAACAGATCTTCATCAGGCATACAGTATAAGGAATGTGCACAAGGCAAGACAACACAAGTAGCCTGCTTGTTTTTGCACTTATGTTCACAAACATGTTTCATAAAAAGTTGAGTACCCACGCACATCTTTAGTTTTTTTTTGACTGGGTGCAGGATCTTCGAGATACAAAAATCTAAAGTTGTCCGCACACCAGCACAGTATATCATTGCTCATTGCCAGAGTATCTTGCACATTTCAAATTATGCTCTTGCGAGAACTCTGGATTTCCAAAAAAATCTTAGACTTGCTTCTTGTTTCTTCTCAGACCAAAAAGAAAAGGGTTCACACTCCAACAGAACCACAGAATGTGGCCTGGATAGTTGAAGAACACCGAGCCACAACCGCCACCTCGGCAGAGCTTCTGAGGAAGATAAAGGAAGTAGAGGAGGAGAAACAAACGCTAAGGAAGGAAAATGAACAATTAAAAACAATGCTCTTCAAAGGCGTGTACTACAGTTGTTTTACTATTATGGTGAATCATGCAATCAGCGATGACACTGTTAATTGGTTTGCATTGTTCTCATTGTATTTGCTTTTGCTTTTCATACTTTTACATTAAGGAACTGATCTGATCACTAATGGTCTTTCATTATAATTAAGTGTATAGCAAAAAACTTTAAACTTATCCAAGCTCTATAATATGGTTATTATAGGGCTTTTTTAAACACTCATCGGTGACATTATCAGTTATACATTACCTTGCATGACCATACACGTGGAACAAAGTTGAGTAGCAAAATAGGTATAAGTGATTGCTTTATCATGTTATCTTGTTTTATCTTTGTCTTTAGAGCTACCAGATATGATCAAGGACATCAAGACAGCCCTCAAGGCTCAGGATCCAACATCATCTTTAAGCTCTAACTCGGAAGATGAGAGATCATCACAAACTACACAGTCCTCCCCACCAGAAGCCATGTCCACAAAACAGGTAGTGTACTAGTTTGTGTGGTCAATGAAGACTGCCGTTTTCAATGAACCATTGGTAATCAATATCTACTGTATATGAGTCTATTGCAGCCCTTGGTAACACTGCATAATACTGTGTTTTCTGTGTTGTGTGCCCTATCTTGAATGTTACTTTTTCACTATTCATTTTTTAGTTAAAAATGACTACGGTCAAATGTTTTTTTTTTGTTTGTATTACTTTGCATTATTTTGTGTCTTTTTAGTCTTTCACTTTACAGCACTTTGGTCAACTTATGCTGTATGTAAATGTGCTATATAAATTAAATGTACTTACTTACTTACTTACATACTTACTTACTGCATAATACAATTGACAAGCTCCTCTAAAAACAGGTGGAAATTTGTCCCGGGACAAACGTATGTATTGACCTGCTGTCTTGGGCTATGGCCCAGAATGCCAGCTCCTCGTCCTGTTTTGTGAGGGCACTCCTAACGGCAGTCTTCCCAAAGGACGTGCTCCTCAGGAGTAGCCTCCGGGGAACAACCAAGAATGGGCCACACTACCCGGCCCTGGATAAAGCTAAAGTTGAAGCAATATACAGTAAGTCAAGTCGTACAGTTGTGGATCTTGCGCTAATACTATATGGTTGAGACAGACGTAATCAGGGATGTAGTGGTAAGAGGTGGGTAAACTATGAATTCTGTGAACACGGTGAGGTAGACTATGCCATACTGTATGTTATCGGATTTGAAAAAAAAAAAAACAAACATTATTCATGATGGTGGAGGTTATTGAGTCATGTAATTATAACAATGCCAATGGTACTTAAAGGGAAACTATGCAGGTCTGGCGTCCCGGTGGCACAAAACTTGCATGTGTGGTTTTTCCACTCAGAGGTGCTAGGGGGAAGCGCGGCAGCCATCATTCAACCCGAAATAAGTCAAATAACCATTCCAATGACTCGGAAGCTGATTAGTTAAGGCAAATTAAGCTGAAAAAACTTACATAGGTCACCTTTAATGGTTCCAGAATGTTGATGAGCGTACAGTACATATTGTGAATGCGGATAATACAGTGCAATTTGTGAGGTGCTGAGGTCTTTTGGCGTATAATTATGCAAGTCCTTATTAAGGACTTTTTATGACACAGTCATTGCATCAGTTATTTGTTATGTCTGTTGGGGCTGTGGGTTCTCCAAGAGGGACAAGAAGAGGCTAAATAAGCTGGTGGAAGGGCCAGCTCTGTCCTGGGCTGCCAACTAGAGCCTGTTGAGGTGGTTGGGGAGAGGAGGATGTTGGATAAATTGGCATCCATCATGGCCAACTCTTCTACACTACTGACTACTACACCCACCATGCTCATGTAGGAAGGAATGCTTTTACAGGTCTTTTATTCCATCTGCCATTAGATTTTATAACACCACTGTCATGCTATTCTGTAATGTTACTACCTAGTTTTTGTCATCACTTCTGGACTTCACGTGCATTTTCCATGAAGTTTTCACCATCATGTATGTGAAGGACCACTTGCATAAACTTTGTTTTGGTGAAGCCCAGATCCTTACATCACTAGACCACCCACTACTCCCATGCTGCTGTTCATTTTTTGTGTCACTTCATATGTCATTAATTGTGGGCCACCTTGATTAGCAATAGCAATGGTTTGCCTTTTATCAGAGAATGTAGCCTGGCTAGCGCCTACCACTTCTCAAATGAGACGTGGTCTGGCAACCAGACGTTCACTTTCTCGTATTTGAAAAAAATGCCCAGATCCGTTCATTGGGCGCCACGGATGTCTATCAAATGTGTCTGTGCATTGCTCATCATGGCCTTGCTTTCTCCCCTGTTCTGTGATTGGTCGCCAACATCCGGCGAAAATGTGGGCGTTAGTTTCCAGACTGCCTTAGCAGCGTGAAAGAAATCACCGCGCAAGGCAGTATGGGAACACCCAGGCTACAGAGAATGTCTAATGAGGAGAGAACTTTCACTCTCAGGAAACACTGGTTGCAGTTCCCTCATTGTAGGCCTACCACTCCAAATCCACTTTTCTCAGGATATCATTTTTTTGTCTAGTAATTTAACTGATGCATTCAGAAGGGCATGTAAAGAAAAATGAAGTCGCTCAATCCATACTTCTAAAAAAAGTTTTATAAAAAAAAGTGACGACTGTCAGGTGAAGAGACAAATTTAGCCATAGTCTATTTTGCATTTGCCCGTGACCGCCCCCAGTGGAACTCTGGTGGAACTGCAACCAAATTCAGTTCAATGGGGTTTGAGCAGGAAGTGTACAGGCTCTCTGGGAGATGGGCTCTGGTTAAAGAGTTAACTTCTATTGCTTCTCTTAATCTCTTGTCTGACAGGAGCAACGCTGCAGAAGTGGCCTCACGTTGTGCCTTCCACTATTGGTGTTGCCATCAATGCCAAATTAACCGAACTACGCTGGAAAAAAAGGCAAAGGCCCAAGAATTCCTGACTCCTGAATTGCTGAAGTTTTTTTTTTTTTTTTTTTTTTGGGGGGGGGGGGGGGGGGTTAATTTGTGTGTGTGTGTGTGTGTGTGTGTGTGTGTGTGTGTGTGTGTGTGTGTGTGTGTGTGTGTGTGTGTGTGTGTGTGTGTGTGTGTGTGTGTGTGTGTGTGTGTGTGTGTGTGTGTTGCTATAAAAGTCTACAATTGTATGCAAACTGCCTATCATAAAGCTGCTGTACGCTGTATGCAGTGCTGCATTTTTTATCTTTTTTTAATCTTTGAACTGATATTGTATACTATATACTGTACTATTGTAACCTATGCCAATGCCATTTATGAACTGTAATGTAAATGTGCTTCAATGAGAAGAGGTAACCAACTCAGAATTGAACCTTTTTCACGAGAGAGAGCGAGAGAGAGCGTTCTTTTCTCCGCTTGTCACCAGAGTACGTTGCGTCTGTGAGTACGTTGCCTACTTGGCTAAATTGTTTTAAACACGTCTGACCTGGACTTACCTGGGTCATGGCTAGCACCCTCGAGTCCTGGTCAACTGGAGCCTCTCTATCCGATGTGTCCAGGCTGAGACAGGAGTTGCGCTCCATTGAAAGTCTTCTAAACGATGTGCTCGATCGCCATTCCCTACTCCTCACGCAACTGAACAAACTCCAACAGGCCCCCTCTGCCGCTACCTCTGCATCAGATACGAGGCTGGAGTCCGCCTGGACATCCGTTGTGAAAAGGAAAGGCAAGCGGTTGTCTTGTCCTCTTTCCATCCACGACAGCGCTGTTAATGGCGTTTCATTGTCAAACTCCTATGCTCCCCTGGAGGGGTTGAACGAGCCCGAGTCCTACTCCACGCGAATGGCGTGTGGGGCTAGTCAGCTGCCGTCCTTCCTCGGCAAGGCAAAAAAAACCCGGACCTCTCCATCAACTCCTGGTTTCTGTGGGAAGCGGCGGCGATGTCGGTCCCCCTCCATGGAGTCCAACGGGTCCGGCCTCGAGTTTGGTTCACCGGTGAGCACACCTGAACATCTGGGGCTACCGGAGCGGCATGACAGCCCATCTGCATTGCCCGTCGCCTCTGATGACGTCACACCCAACACCTATAC
The DNA here is from genome assembly GCF_963854185.1 of Sardina pilchardus. NCBI lineage: Eukaryota > Metazoa > Chordata > Actinopteri > Clupeiformes > Clupeidae > Sardina > Sardina pilchardus. Next base: position 28,130,056 of record NC_085001.1, read on the forward strand.
TTCTCCCAGTGGGAACTGCATCTCGTTATCGCCCCCTAGTCATTCGGGGTCAAACTCAGGAGATGGGTATGATGATGTCATTCTCATTGAGCCATCCGCTCCACCAAGTGCCATTGAGGATCCTGTTGATCCGTCAGAGCTATGCAGTTCTGCCCATCCACTCCCAAACGCCAATGGGGATCTCTCTGCCCCTGAGATCTTGGTTTTAGGAGACTGTGTTATAAGAGATGTCCAACTCCCTGCTGCCATCTGTTACTGTATAAATGATGGTAAGGTTGGGGATTTCATTAAAATCTTTCCCCTGCTTATAGATCAACACCCCTCAGTTAAACATGTCATTATTCATGCTGGGGTAAATGACATCATGGATAGACAGTCTGAAAAGCTGCACCAGGACTTTGAAATGCTTTGCTGTACCATCCAGAACTTAGGAAAGAATTGTATAATCTCTGGTCCCATTCCATCTCCATCAAAAGGCTCAGAACGTTTCAGCCGCCTCTTCAGCCTCCACCAGTGGCTGCATACTTTCTGTCTAGCAGCTGGTTATAATTTTATAGGACATTTTGATTATTTTTGGACACGACCTGATCTGTTTGAACGTAATGGTATTCGTCTGAGTAAAGCAGGTGTCATGCAATTACTGTCAAATTTGATAAATTTTATAGCCTTTGGCTTATGACTCACTCCATTTGTGCCCCCCTTCTCTCCCCCTTACCACTACCAGTTAAAAGATGTGATTGAATGTGACCATAGTCATATATCTACTATTGAGGTTTTAATTCATAACCCATGTTCTTACCTCCTTGCTCACCGCTCATCTCAGAGTGGGGCTAATCTATCTAACCTCATTCACATTCCTTGTTGCACATCACTCACCAACTTTCCTACACCTCTTTCAAACTCTTCTAATCAGCCTTCTGACTCTCCCTTATCTAACCCTCTGGCATTTAGTGCTAGAAAAGGCCTTGGTCTTGTTCATTGGAACATTAGAAGCCTGCTTAACCCACAGCAGCTGGACCATGTAAAGCTTCTTGTCTCCCAAGCTACTCCTGATATCTTGGTCCTCACCGAGACCTGGCTGAAGAGTGACATAGATGACTCAGAGGTGGCACTGAATGATTTTAATATTTTTAGAATTGATAGACCTAGTAGAGGTGGTGGTGTTGCTGTCTATACTAAGTCTTGTTTTAGTTCACATTGTCTTTATTCAGTCACAGTGAAGAATAGCTTTGAGTTTATTGCTATAAATGTCTTTTATGGGCAGAATAACAATGCCCTGGTTATTATAGGGGTTTATAGGCCACCCTCAGCCTCTACCAAGTCACTTGATCAGTTGGCTGACCTAATATCCTCCTATGCTGAAAGTGAAACTATTATTTTAGGGGATTTTAATATTGACTGGTCCTCGGCTGCCTCAGGTCACTTGAAAGAGGTCGCCATTAGCCTTAACCTCACCCAACTCATCTCTGAGCCTACAAGACCTAACCACCTAAACCCCTCCAAGTCAACTACTATAGACTTAATTTTTTCTAATAGACCTAAAATTACTGCAACTGGGGTCTTTGACCAAGGGGTCAGTGATCACTGCCCCATTGTTTGCATCAGAGATACCCATCTCAAAAAAGCTCCGTCTCGTTTTGTCATTAAAAGGTCCCTGAGACACTTCAATGAGCAGGCTTTTAAAAATGACTTACATAATAGCAATATAAATTGCACAACTGAGTTTATGGATGTTGACCTAGCTCTGGACTGTTTTCTAACTACTTTTAATTCTATTGCCAATGCTCATGCCCCCCTTAAAAAGCTTAGGGTAAAGAACAGATCAAACCCTTGGTTTACAGCAGAACTATCTACCTTGCTTATTGCCAGGAACAAAGCCTGGGCCCATGCAAGGCACACTAACACAGCTTCTGACTGGACATATTTTAGGCAAATTAGAAATAAATTCTCAGCTATGGTGAGACAAGCTAAATCTAATTACCATCTTAGTATGCTCTCCAGTTCCTCCTCAAATCCTAAGCTTTTTTGGAATGCATTCAAGTCTCTAAAGGGTAGTGCAATCTCTATTCCCACCTCTGTGATCTCTGATACCTGCACTCTTGTCGACCCTATTGATATTTGCTCAGCTTTTAACAAGCACTTTTCAGTAGCTGGGCTCATTTTTAATGAGGATTTATCTGGGCCTTCAAACCTCTATCCCAGCTCTGATGATGCCCTCTCTCTCAATGTCAGCTCAGACTGTACTGCCCAGTTCTCCCTATTACCCATTACTGTTGCTGAAGTCCTTAGAGCACTTAATGCAATGAATTGTAGGAGTTCCACTGGTGAAGACAACCTGGACCCATTTCTTTTAAAGGTATCTGCTCCTGTTATCGCAGAAAAACTCACTTTTATTTTTAATCTCTCTATTTCTTCTGCCACTTTCCCCCAAGTTTGGAAGATGGCTCATGTAACTCCCCTACATAAAGGCGGGGATAAAAATGACTTGAACAACTATCGTCCTACCCTGTCTATCAAAAATCTTAGAATCATTGGCAAATGATCAATTAAAAGCGTTTCTTACAGGGCACTCTGTTTTAGCTCCCAACCAGTCTGGCTTTAGAGCTCAACACAGCACAATCACTGCTGCAACCCTGGTCTTAAATAATATAATATCTGCTTTAGATAGAAAGCAACACTGTGCTGCTCTTTTTATAGATCTGACAAAAGCTTTTGATACTGTTGATCACGTCTTACTCTTGCAAAAATTAGTGGATATTGGTTTTGACTCTGATGCTCGTAATTGGTTCTGGAGCTATCTTAGCAACAGGTATCAATGTGTGAAAACAGGAATCACTAAATCAGACTTCTTGCCTCTTACAAAAGGTGTCCCTCAAGGCTCTGTTTTAGGACCTGTTTTATTTACCATCTTCATTAATGACATAGCCTCTTCTCTCAACAACTGTAATGTCCATCTTTATGCCGATGATACAATTTTGTATTGTACAGCAGATACTATCAACTTAGCAATTGATAGCCTGCAACTGGCTTTTAATGCCTTGCAAGAGTCTCTTTTTAGCCTCAAACTAGTCTTGAATGCTAAAAAGACTAAATTCATGCTTTTTTCTAGAGGAAAAAGCATAGACCCCAGCGTTCTCCACCTGAAGACCTTGAGTGGTAGTAACATCGAGCAGGTCCCTGCGTACAAATACCTGGGCATCTGGATAGATGAGAAACTGAATTTTTCTTTCCACATTGACTGCCTTGCAAAGCAGCTGAGACAGAAGATTGGGTTTCTCTATAGACATAAATCTTCCCTCCCTTTATCCTGTAGGAAAAGGATTATTGAGTCTGTTTTCATGCCTATTCTAGATTATGGCGACATCATCTATAGGAATGCCTCTATGTCCTCTCTCAAAATCCTGGACATTATACACCACTCAGCAATCAGGTTTGCCACAGGTGCTACATACAACACCCATCACTGCACCTTGTATGCCTCAATTGGCTGGCCTTCACTCACTGAGAGACGTTTTAAACACTGGATCCAGTTTATTTATAAAGCAATCATAGGTAAACTCCCATCCTACATCTCCATATTATTAAATTACCACTCAAGTGCCTATCAGACCCGCTCCAGCAGTTATTTCTTACTGACAGTTCCCAATGCTCGCACTGAGCTGGGTAAGTCAGCTTTCTGTTTTGATGCCCCCATGTCCTGGAACTTAATCCAGCGCACCCTTAAGCTTGAGTCATTAATACCTTTTGAGCAATTTAAGGCATTGGTCTCAAATCTCCCCACTCCAGTCTGTAACTGTTTCCTCTAAATTCTATTTTACTAATTCTGTTTTTACCTTTTATCTATTTATTCATTTCAATTGTTTTCTTGTGTGTAAAGGTATATGTGTTTGTATTCCACATTGCTAGCTTGTGAGTATGCTTGTCCATATATCTTGTGGGTATGTATGCAGGTTTGTGTGTGCCTGGATCAACATGGTGTGATGTAATGAATGTGTATTTATGCATATTTTAGTTTAGCCTGATTTTTATTGTTGTTGTTGGTCAGACTACCCACAGCCTCGACAGGCTCATGCATAACTTTTGTTGTATCTCGGCTGCATTGAAAAAGAGGGTTGCCCTCAATGTAATCCCGAGAATATTAAATAAAGGTTTCAATCAATCAATCAAAAACCAGAATTCATGATGTATCCTGTGTATAGATTTCAAAAATGAATAGTTTTCATTACACTTTAAGCCCGTTTTCTGTATTGCCTAGCATGAAAACTAGACACCGAAATTTCGACAATTGAGCCTGTTTGTGGAATTTGGCAGCTTTAGAATGGAGCTCTGTATGGCTTTAACATTGCTCGCTTTGTGCATGGACTATTCTGTCCTTAAAACAAAAAAATGTGCAGCTCACCGAGTGGTTACTGGTCTTCAACGATCTTCTATAGCAAGTTTCGCAGTGAAATTCAAATTCTATTGTGTTATATTAGGCACACGCAGTTGTGAGGTATCTGAAAAAGTACTTCCGGGATTTCGAAAATCCCTAATAAAAGATTCAAGATGTATGCCAGTATGTCTGCTTTTTTGTTGTATCCAACAGTCGCTAACATGACTTGATTCTGATCACTGTGGGGCAGGCACCCTTTTTTATGTCTGTCTATCTTTTTTTTTTGTTATCAACTGTTTATTGAGTTTCATAAACAGGGGAAGGGGGGGGGGGGGTATGTCTGTCTATCTTTTATGAGGTGCCTGTTACTTATAGATTTTAAGTAGCCAATGAATTATCAGGGGAGGAGTTTTCCTAAAGCCAAGTTTTGACCCCGACTCCGAGCATTGCTACTGAATGCTATAAAGTATCTATCTATCTATCTATCTATCTATCTAATGTGCTGAAGACCTCCTTAAAAGGCAACTTTTCCCCTGGTTTGGGGCTTTGACTTATTCTACTTTATCTTTACCTCCTTTTCATCTCTTTCCTATCATCCCTCTATCCCCCTTCAACACGTCCTGCACTCTTTTCCGTTTCGCCTCATCTCATCCTCGTCCGGCCACCTGCAAGTGCTGTCCCAGCACACCTGTGCAATAAATCGTGATATTGTCCTATGATACTTAGTTCAAGTTCAATTTCAAGTTTATTGTCATATTCTTATACAATTGTTTATCAGTAATGTCATGCATTGTGATCAAGAGGCAGCTCAACTTTAAAGAATAAATGAAATCGTTTTAATTTTAAAAGGTGTATATTTGTGTGTGTGTGTTTGGGGGGGGTTGTTGGTGTGTGTGTGTGTGTGTGTGTGTATGTCGTGGGGGGAGACACAAGTGCGGGGGGTTTACCTCTGTGCATGCATCTGTGAGTGTGTGATTCTCTGTGTGTGTGTGTGTGTGTTACAACGGTATCCTTCAAAGCATGCCCCTTACTGTATATTACACACAAACTTGCAGGAATATCCTGTGTGCTACTGCTACAGTATGAATGTGTGTGTGCTACAGTGTGAGTGTGTTGTGTGTGCGTGTGTGTATGTGTATGTGTATGTCGTGTGTGTGTGTGTGTGTGTGTGTGTGCTACAGTGTGAGTGAGTGAGTGAGTGTGTGTGTGTGTGTGTGTGTGTGTGTGCGTGCGCGTGTGTGTGTGTGTGTGTATGTGTGCTGTGAGTGTGTGATTCTTTGTGTTTGTGTGTGCATGTGTTTGCTCCTGAGTGTGTGTGTGTGTGTGTGTGTAATTTATACCATTGCATACTTCTGTCATGTGAAACTCGACTTACAGTTAGATCCAAAAATCCATATAACTTGGATGTGTGATTTGTAGTGTGAACGTAACGTTTCATAAACAGTCGTCCGATATTGCATAGCACATATTGCATGGACATATGAAACACAGAGGTTAATTCAGCCTAATTTAAGTAAGGAAGATATGGTTTGCTGGACGTTCCACCAGACCTAGGCTACATATTCACACTGTTTGAAAATTAACCTTAGCGATGGCTGGATACGAAGTTCCCAAAAACAAAGCAAAAAATAAATAAATAAAAAATAAATATGTGTAGCTACTGCCTCTGGTGAAGGTCGCAGTCGCACACATCTGTAAATCCTTCAAAATCGTAGCCTAAATGTTTTCGGGTATAGGCAACGTAACCTCTTTATGAGAAACAATTTTTATTTTTCTTCGCTAGAGGTCACTCCAGATGAGATGGTCGGAGCCCTTCAGTCCAGCCCAGCAGTCTAGTGTCCGTGTGGCCTGGAGGTGTACGGACCACTGCGCAGCCCTTCAAACAAACTTCAGTCAAGAAGAGTCGACAGAACGGGAGCGGCTTCAGCTTGGAGAGTCGCAGAAAACTGTCACCAGCGTGCGGAACGCGTTGAAAAGGAATGGACGATTTAGGTAAGTACACTTTACGCCTTTGCCATATGCCATAAATTGGACATGATATCGGTATTTTGTTAGCCTGCTGACACACTAAGGGGGGCAGACGATCTGTTTGCGACTTAAACATTGCGGTCAGATTTGACAACTTTGCGACGCGTCAGAGAGCGGTTGGCATGACAATCACAGTTTGAGCAAACTATTGAACTCTGCAGACACTTTGGCTACCAGTCAAGATGGACATCACGTAGACAGGTTTTACCATTAACAGATTTAACACGTTTGCATTTGCAGCTTTTGCTCTGACCGTTTTCAGACATGAAACGAGCAAACTGCTCTGTGGATGTAACGTTATTTCTTGGCAACTATCTCTCACCAAAATAATGCAGGCCTAATTGTTTTCATAATAAGATCGTCACGTAGCCTAGTTTGTATAAAAATATATGCAAACCTTTTCAAAACGCAGAAGTAGGCTACATCCAGATAGCCTAACTATGTTTCCGCTCAGCCTACGGTTGCTATGACTATTAATTTCTTATTGTCTGTGTGGGATTGAGCTCTGACTGGCTGGTATAATGGGCGCAGTCTGCGCCTCCGCGCCGCGATACCCAGTTTAAGCTTGCTATCTGACCCTTTCGGCCCCAAATTAGCTGTGGCAGCGACGGGGTGAGGGACCCGGGACCCCAGCGCTCTTTTCTGCCCTGCAGATATTTCCAGGGATACTGTCAAGAAGAGAGCAGTGTCTTCCCAATTTGTGACACTATTCTTGTCTCACTGCAGACCCCCACTACTCCATGCAGACAGTGCGTGAATGTTAGACTTGTTGCTGCAGTGGCCTAGAATACTTTTTACTCTTTGCAGTAGACAACGGTAATGCGGAAACCACTTTGGGATGGATGCCTAATACAAACTTGCTTAGGCATTTGTAGCCTACGTGTTGGTGTTGAATTTTCATTGTAACAACAATGTGTAGGCTATTGTTCATATTTGTTATTGTTTGAGAACAACACTGTTCAAAGTTAACTTTTTCTCACACCAGAGGTCATTTTGTGAGATTGAAGAAAAGAGAGAACCCAAGGCACTCTTCTTTTCCAAAAAAATATATAGTTTAAACATTGTATATAATAAAAACATTGAAACATGTAAAAAACAATCTAAAAAATAAAAACATTTATTTAATGGCTATGTCATAATTTAGAAATCTGATAGCATGGTTGCTTGCACATCAGACCTGGTTTAGT
>NC_085001.1:28150142-28165142 GCF_963854185.1 Sardina pilchardus
TTATTTTAAGTCTGAAATGTTGATGTTAATCAATCAGTCAACAATTTGGGTGTGAACATATATCGACATATTATTGTGACATATATTACTATGTGTGACAACTTCATTAATGATCAGCACAAGTTTAATATCAGGCTTTTTGCACTTCGTAAATCAGTTGAAGAGGCTGTGCCTTGCACATGGGGGGGATGTGCTGTCTGCTGTGCCTCTGCTGCAGAAGCCTTCTTTAGCTTTTATAAGACAGTTGAACGGTTTGGCACCAGGTGCTGCTCTTATTTTGAGAGGGTGGGTTTTTCAGTGTGAGTTCATGCAAGAGCTCCGGGCTTTAAATAGCCATCTCCTCCGTGGGGGAGCGGAGCGGAGCAAAGCGGGACCAAATGAACTGGAGGGGAGTTGACAGTGGGTTGCATCACAGGGCTATGTGTTCCAAACATCTTTATTTAATCAGCCATTAAAAGTTTCCCTCTTGTTTTTTTTTTTTTTTTGTTCGTGTAGTGTCACGTCACGAGTCAGGTCAGTGATGCAAAGGTTTTTAATAGCCAGAGGTGTTTTGTTCAGATGCCATCGTTGTGCTGTCACTGTTCATGACGAGAGGTCTGGGACTACCCCACCCCCCCGAGTCATCTCCCTGTGTTGGGGAAATGGACAGTCACATGGGCTAAATCAGGCGTAAACCATTATGTCATTAATAGTTTTGGCTTTTGGGGTTGATCATAGGGGTGTTTTTAAACGGCTGATGAGTAGATAGGGCGAGGTTATCAGTAGAGGGAGAGGGAAAAGATTGAAAGGTTGAGGAAGGGGATTTGAGACAGAGAGATGGAATGAAATAGACATGCAAGGGAGTTTTTGAGAGATTTGAGAGAGAGTGAAAGAGTGAGAGAAAGGAAGAGGGAGACAAATAGAGAGAGCAAGAGAGGGGGAGGGAGAGAGAGCGAGAAAGAGAGAGAGCAAGAGAGGAAGAGAGAGGTATGTCAAGAGAGAGAGTGATTGAGAGTGAGGGAGAGGGAGGGTGATAGAGGGAGAAAGAGAGAGGGAGAGAGAGTAAGGGGAAAGAGAGAGAGACAGTAGGGAGAGAGTTAGAGAGGGAGAATGAGAGAGAGAGAGAGGGGGGGGGAGACACTGAGGGAAGGTGTTAGGGAGAAAGTTAGGGAGAGGGATGAGAGAGAGATAGTGAGGGGAAACAGAGAGAGAGGTAGAGGGAGGGGAAAGAGAGAGGCAGAGAGAGAGAGGGAGGGGAAAGAGAGAGGGTCCCTTCTGCACCACTCCCTCTGCAGGCATGCTCTGCTCATTGCCCATTGGTGTGTCATATCCCTCAAACAGTCACACACACACAAGCACACACACACACACAGAGTGACGTGGATTGACACTCTCAGTCAGCGACTGCATCTCCTTTCACACACATACACACACACACACACATACAGAGAGTGACGTGGATTTACACTCTCAGTCCGCGACTGCATGCTCACACTCTATCTCAGAGAGATACAATACACACACACTCAAGTGGAGGAGCCGCCAGCAAAACAGTGAGTATGGTCTCCTGTCCTGTTTACTCCTCTCCTGCTTCCTCCTCTCTTTCTCCCATGTGTTTCTCATGTGCTTAGCTCCTCTGCATGGACCTCAGTGTGTGTGTGTGTGTGTGTGTGTGTGTGTGTGTGTGTGTGACTCGTGCCAGTGTTCATCCCTGGACATTTCGCTCAACTTAGTTTGTGCAGGTCACAGTGTATAGCATGGGTTCTTCATCATAGGGTGAGTATTAGCCATTAGGTTTGTGTTACTGTAGGTATTGTCTATTAGGTTTGTGTTAGGTATTGTCCATTAGGTTTGGGTTAGGTATTAGCCATTGGTATAAGGGGAGGATTGTCCATTCGGTTTGGGTTATGTATTGTCCATTGGTATAAGGGGGGAATTGTCGTTAGGTGTGGGTTAGGTTTTGCCCATTGGTATAAGGGGGGATTGTCGTTAGGTTTTGCCCATTGGTATAAGGGGGGAATTGTCCATTAGGTTTGGGATAGGTATTGTCCATTGGTATAAGGGGGGAATTGTCCATTAGGTTTGGGATAGGTATTGTCCATTGGTATAAGGGGGGAATTGTCCATTAGGTTTGGGATAGGTTTTGTCCATTGGTATAAGGGGGGAATTGTCCATTAGGTTTGGGATAGGTATTGTCCATTGGTATAAGGGGGGAATTGTCCATTAGGTTTGGGATAGGTTTTGTCCATTGGTATAAGGGGGGAATTGTCCATTAGGTTTGGGATAGGTATTGTCCATTGGTATAAGGGGGGAATTGTCCATTAGGTTTGGGATAGGTTTTGCCCATTGGTATAAGGGGGGAATTGTCCATTAGGTTTGGGATAGGTTTTGCCCATTGGTATAAGGGGGGAATTGTCGCTAGGTTTGGGATAGGTTTTGCCCATTGGTATGAGGGGGGAATTGTCCATTAGGTTTGGGATAGGTATTGTCCATTGGTATCAATTGGGTATTCCACATTAGTATAGAGTGTTTTCTATGAGTATAAGGTGTGTCTTATTCTCCATTAGTACAGGGTGTGTAGCCTTATTAGCCTAGCGGCTGAGCTCACAGGACTGAAGGAGCTGTTCCGTATACCAGGGCTCACTGTCAGGTCCCTGCCCCCTTACACTGTACTTCTGTACTTATTACCCCCCTCTACTGTACTTAATACCCCCCTCTACTGTACTTATTACCTGCCTGTAGTGTCCACGTACTCCAGCTCGAGACATGAGCTGGGCGATGGTTCAGTGCCAACCCGAAACCCGACTCAAAGCTCCCGTCTCGGTTGAGAGCTACATCCTAATAGTTTGACCTCCGGACCCCTCTCACTCCCCACAACAGCCCACATTTACAGCGCTGGTATTAAACCTTACTGTATTATGATACGAGCACTCGTAAAATTTTACTCGTACGCTAGATGATCGGGTGTCTGTCGGGCGGCCCGGTGTGCTACTGAGCGTCTGCGGTCGGAGATCACTTTGCCACCCATGTTGTTGAGCCCTTGGTGCGTAGACCCTGTGATACCATGGCATGTGAGTGTGTGTGTGTGTGTGTGAGTGTGCGTCTGTGTCTGTGTCTGTGTGTGTGTGTTGCGCGAGGCTCTGGGCTATTCTTGCCCGGCGGGGCAAGAGAAGGATGAGGTAAGAGGTTATTTAGCTCTGTTTGCCCCAGCTCTGAAAGCCCAGCCGGGGTGATAGATTACACCGCCTTGTCTCCAGACAGGGAACAGATAGCATGCCTGCGTGTCTGTCTGTCAGTGGCTGCCCAAGAGATGCACTGAATCACAAGTGAAATGCATATACACACACATACATGTTTATAAAGTACACACACACACACACACACACATGTACATACAGTAGCCTACACACACACATATAGCACACACACACACACACACACATACACGCACACGCGCGCGCGCACACACACACACACACACACACACACACACACATAAAATAAAATAAAATACACACAAACACGCGCGTACATACAGTACACACACACACACACGCACACACACACACTCATAACTCTCACGTGTCCACACACATGCGTCCACAAATCCACACCTCTCTCACCATACTCTCACGTAGACTTTCACATGTCTCACACATGCACAATGTCATCATGCATGCCACACTTGCACACATACACACAGGTACACAGACACACATGCTCACATACGGTACACGTGTGCACTCACACACACACACACACACACACACACACACACACACACACACACACACACACACGCATGCATGCATTCACCCATAATAGCATACATCTTCACATGTCCAGTATATGCACTCTCACCCATGCCCACGCGTGCACACACACACACACACACACACACACACACACACACACAAACACAGTATCAGGTTGAAGGTATGGCATGGCAGCAGCTGAATGTGTTAAATAAGTCTCCAGGAGTTTCATCAGTGTGTAAACTTGGTGTGTGCCATCGGCACTGGGGCCCATGGTTCTCTGGGAGGGGTGCTGAAAGGCTTTCACAGACCTGCGTATGTGTGTGTGTGTGTGTGTGTGTGTGTGTGTGTGTGTGTGTGTGTGTGTATGTGTGTGTGTATGTGTGTGTGTGTGTCTGTAACCTTGGGTTTGTTTACTTGAGACCTGACAGATGAGGACTTGTTTTGGTGTGATCAGGGCAGTTACATGCTGACAAACGCACACAGAGACAGACCGATAGGCTAACGAGAGTGAGACAGTTGATGAGAGTGAGACAGATGATGAGAGACATGTGAAGACAGACAGCTGGCTGGCAATGACACACACATAGAGAAACATACAGATACATACAGTAGACAATTCTTATTTTTAGGCCTACAGTTACATTACATTTGGCTGATGTTGTTTAGCCAAAGCGACCTACAGTACAACGTGGTAACAAATTGGCCTGTACAGGGATCAAATCCGCAACCTTGCCGTTATCAGCACCAAATCAAATAAAACATTCTGCCTATTTCTTCTCTCACTTCTCATATGATGAGATATGTTACTGATATTGTTTACCCTACATACACTGTATTTTTTAGAGATACAAATGGATGGATGTTTTTTCCCACTTGCCCTTGATGCTGGACAGGGTGATAGACATGAAGAGAATGGTTTCAGTGTCATGCAGGGAGCTTTAGCTGATGATGCTAACAATAAGAGGAGCTAACATCAGTACTTGTTGCAGTAAAATGTTCCTTGTGTTGTGCTCCTTGTTCCTTACTGTGTGTCACTGTCTGCACAAGGAGGCTTGAGGGGGTTCATAGGCCTTTAATAGCTGACTGACGCACTCTCGCTGGCATTGTCTGAGTTTAGCTTCCTGTACTCAGCAGAGAGAGAGCGTGAAGTGCTACTGTTCCTGCTAAACGCTAACACCTAGCGCTTAGCTTTAATCTCTCCCGCCCGCCTGCCAGAGCACATGGTTATTTCAGGAAGAATAAAAGCGGCTACTGGTGATTTAGTGACACTTTAGCACCCGCCGCAGATATAGGGCCATTCTCATGGATCCACAGATTGCGTTGAAGTATAGCAGTTGAAGTATTTAAAGTTCAGTGAGTGACAGACTCAGGGTCTCTCTGTTAAGTTGTGTCTTTGCTACCTGTTACTATTTAAATCATGTTTCTTCTAACATGGAAGTCAGGAACCAGATGATTGACATTTCAGGCCTCTAACCTCAATATTTCATATTATGTAATGTATTGTTGTTACATAACTCATAGATTCGTATCTTGGTAAACTGTCTGGAATAACTTGGTTGTAATAACACCAAGGTCATTGGGCAGATATAGGTGAGTTATACTAATGGAAAAAATGATGCTGCCTGCAAATGTGAATTTCAGTATTACAGTACATGCGATTTTATGTTTGTTTATGTGTTGTATATTGTTTGATGTTCAGCAGGATGAGGTGAATGGAGGACAATATCACTCGGAATACTCTTGCGAGCACTTCTCTCTTTGTCCTGATTTTTTTCCCCTTCATATTTGACTCTGACAACATTTCAACCATCAGCTTTTGGTATGACGTACGTTTGAAGTGTTTTTTCTGAAAGTCCTAAATTGATATATTTGCTTGTTTTTGTTTCTCTCCCCCCCCCCCCCCCCCCCCCCAACAGACGCTCTCCTCGCGGACCTGGAGTCCTCCACCGCCCACATTTCCAAATTCCCCGCCTTCTTGCCCGACGAGACGCCCTACTCCTTCCCCAGCAACAGTGGGCGGAGCCTCAGGGATGACCCCACCCCCCCGCCAGTGCCGCCCCCTCCCTCCGCCGAAGCGCTGAACGGAACGTTGCTCTGCCCCCTCGACTCTTGCTATTCCTCCCAGCAGGTGAGAGACACGGAAGCTTCAGACAGAGGAGCACGCTCGTCCTCACTGAGCAATAAGCTCAGCTTTTTTTCTTTAGTTTTGACAATTATCACCCAAACTTTGAAGCCCTTGGGAACGATGAAAAACAAATGTCAGAACAGGACAGAACATGAACACTTTTGACAGTAAAATACGATTCACAGCCTCATGACCCGAGAGACTCTAGCATAACCTAAATGTGTGATATTTATAGACAAACATGTATATAAATGTGTGTATGTTCTATTGTTCAACTGACAGAAAGTATATAATATTGTTTTTCACACTGTAAGTTTTATTTGTTTTCCTGTCTTATTGTTCTATTGTGATGTATGCTGTTGGTGTGGTATGTATAATATGTGGTAATTGTGTGCAAGTTTCCTATTCCCTATGTCACTCATGCATAGTATGGCTGCTGTGGCAATGCCATTGTGTTTTCAGTCGCTGGGCTCAGTCCAAAAGAGCAGCACATGGTCTCGGGGAAGTACGAGTCCCCCTCTGTCCAACGTAGAAGAGGACCACATCTACAGGTAGGCCTCCTCCATCTCAGCTATGAGGCAGAGTGTGTTGTACGTGTGTGTGTACGTGTGAGTGTGTGTATTTGAAGACAGACAGGACCAGATTTAACAGGTGGTGTGATAGCTGCTTAATTGATGATTTGTTTAGCATTGCTGTGTCTGTATTACTTGTTGATGCTACTGTGACCTCCTTCCTTTCTCTCTTTCTCTCTCTCCCTCCCTCTCTCACTCTGATTTTTCTCTCCCTCTCTCTCATTCCTCCCTCTCTCTTTCTCTCTCTCTCTCTCTCTCTCTCTCTCTCTCTCTCTCTCTCTTAGTTTCCCCAATAAGCAGAAGTCGTCTGACTCCTCGGCTGCCATGATGGCCACTGCTCTGGGCAGTAACCTGTCAGAGCTAGACCGTCTGCTCCTAGAGCTCAACGCAGTTCAAGACACACCTGGATTCCTCACTGATGGTAACTCACACACACACACACACACACACACACACACACACACACACACACACACACACATACACAGACTCACAAGCAAATGCACTCACACACACACTCATGCATCCACAGAAACACACACACACACACACATACATACACACTCATACACACACACGCATACACACACACACATGCTCATATTTCAAAGCGTCTCTGTGCATGTTTCAAACTCTTATTAAAGCCCCCTCCCCCACCCCCACTTTCTTCTCCAGATGATGAGGCGCCCCCCCTGCCTGCGTGTAGCCTGTACTCCTACGGGCAGCAGGAGAACGGAGTGGCTCCTGGAATCACACTGACCCCTGCTGGACTGGAGTCCCCCCAGCAGAACGGCACCGCAGGCAGCAGCAGCCTGGACAAGCTGGAGTGTGTCGTGCCCTCTCCAGTGTAAGGAACACACACACACACACACGCACACACACACATACACATACACATACTCACACACACATACACATACTCACACACACATATACTGCATATGCATGCACATGCACACACTCACATTCACATGCATGCACATAGACACACACACATGCATGCATATAGACACACACACACACACACACACACACACACACACACAGACACACACACACACACATATACATACACACACACACGTGCACACAGAAGCTTACACATAGAAGCATATGTGGAATCAGAATTGCATACTGTACACATACAAACATTTTACATGCATTTACATAATGTGTGCGTGTGTGTGTGTGTGTGTGTGTGTGTGTGTGTGTGTGTGTGTGTGTGTGTGTGTGTGTGTGTGTGTGTGTGTGTGTGTGTGTGTGTGTGTGTGTGTGTGTAGACCCAGCCCTTTCGCACTCCACAGTGAGTTGACGGACAGCCAGTTTGACTCATCACAGCAAGCACGGATCTCTGCCACATCAGCCACTCGCGAGCTGGACGAACTCATGGCCAGCCTGTCCGACTTCAAGGTGCCCAGCTGTGCTTGCGTGCGTGTGTGTGTGTGTGTGTGTATGTGTGTGTGTGGCTGAGTGTATAAGTAATAGTGGAGAAGAATGGGAGAGGTGTCTGTGTGTGTGTGTGTGTGTGTGTGTGTGTGTGTGTGTGCTGACAGCTGGGGTCTGTGCTGAAATGATTCCTGTCTGTCTTCAGGGTTCCTCCTCTGATTCCTCTATCAGCCATTTCCATATTTCTCCTCCCTGCAGCATCTACACATAGACTTCATTACTTCTCACTTAATCTGTTAACTTTCCTCTTTTATTTCCTTTTGATTCTCTTCCATCCTTTCTTTTCCTCCTCTGTTTCTTTGGTCATTCTATTTCTTCAATCTTTCCTTTTTCATCTTTTCTTCTCCTCCTCTTCCTCCTCCTCCTCCTTCTCTTCTCCTCCTTCTGTCCATCCTACAGCCCCACTCTCAGGGCTCAGAGTTGCTGTTTGATCAGAAATCCTCTAGTCCTCCGGCTATCCCATCAGCCCCTGTGGCCTCCTCCCTCCTCCCCCCGTCTCTCTCGTGCGACTCCCCCCTGCCCTCCTCGGCCGGCGACGTCTCTCTGGAGCTGCACATCGTGGAGGATGGTGCGGAGCCCTCCGCGCCCCCCCAGGCCAGCGCCTCGCTCCTCAAGCCCAGCTCGGAGCTCTCTCTGTCGGCCGCGACCTCCTCCCTCAGCCCCCCCAGCTCCGGGTCCTGCTCCACGTCCCCATCCAGCTCCCGTCTGTCTCCGGACACCATCATCGACGTGTCGGCCTCCATGCTCAGCGCCCGCACCGACCCGCTGGTGGTGCTCACCCAGACGGCCTCCTCGCCCTCCCACACCCCCACGTACCTCTGCAGCGCCGCCCCGACCCCACCCAAGACTGGCACCCCCTCCCCCGCCTCTTCCAGCCCCCACCTGAAGGTGGAGCCCTTCAGCTACCTCTCCACCCTGTCCCCGGCATCCGTCACCAAGTCCCCCAGCCCCATCCCCTCCCCGAAAAAGTCCTCCCCGTCCCCTGAGCGTTGGAGTCCCCTGGTGCTCCCCACTGTCAACGGCCTCTCCCCGCTGCCCCAAAACACCAACGCCACCCTCTCCCCTTCCCCCATAAACCTCACTCCTCCTGTCTCAAAGTCTCCTGCTCCTGCTCCTGCACCTCCTCTCGTAGCTCCTGTTGTTGAGTCTCCTGTCCTCTCCTCCCTCTCTCTCCCTCCGTCTCTCTCTCTCTCCTCGCTGCCCTCGTCAAAGAGCTCCAGCGCTCCAGGGGGGCCCCCCAAGCCACCCGGCAGCCAATCCCAGCCTCCTGCATCCTCGCTTGGGCACGAGGAAGCGCAGCCCTCCCTGGACGAGGCCCTAGACAAGCTGCTGTCCATGAGCTTCTCCCCCAAGCCCGAGAGCGAGGTTCTGGTGTCGGCCGCCGCGCAGGGTTCGAAGCTCGGCGCCGAGCCGCCGCAGGAAGTCTTCGAGGAGCCCATCATGCCGATGGACCGCCGGGACGTTCGGCCCGACACGCAGCTGTCGCAGTCGCTGCCCACGGAGTCGGAGCTGGGCGACGGCGGCCTGGACTACCAGTCGGACGCGCGCAGCGACCTGGACTGGGCGGAGATGGAGCTGAAGATGGTGTACGACGGCGCCGACGGATCCATGACGCCGCTGACCGAGGCCAGCTGGATGGACGAGTCGCTCACGCCGACCTCCTCCTGCCCGGGGACGCCCGACGGCCAGTTTGACCTCTACCCCATGCAGCCGCTCACGCTGGACCGCGTCTCCGCCTCTGGACACGTACGACACGCCGCCCACAGGGCTCACCGCACGCTGCCTGCTGCATGACAAATACCGCCTGGCAACTGCTACCTGGCAACTGCCGACTGATAGCTGCTACTTGGCAACTGCTACTTGGTGACTGCTACTTGGTGACTGCTACCTGGTAACTGCTGCCTGGCAACTGCCGACTGATAGCTGCTACCTGGTAACTGCCGACTGATAGCTGCTGTCTGGCATTGGAGTTGGTTGAGGGCCTTTGGGCTGGTGTGTGGAATAACCCAGCTGTGCACCTGTGGTGTATGACTGTGCAGTGTAGTGTAGTGTAGTGCAGTGCAGTGTAGTTGGGTTTGGAGTGTAGAGGTCAGGTCAGGTCACCTCTAGATGTCACGATGAGTCATGAGTGTAATTGGTGAGGCTATATACACAAGAGCTCATTGACTCAGTAGTTATAGCAACTGAAGTGGAAGGCTAACACACACACACACACACACACACACACACACACACAACTACATGCAGCCAATTGTAGACATAAGGCAGATGTTATAGCAGACTGGTGATTATTCCATAGAGTAGCAGTCAGGCTGTTTGTTTGTCAGAGTAGTGACTTGTGAGTCCCAGCTGCAGATTCAGGCCCCCCACCCTGAGGATGGGCTGCTTAGGCCACTGTTTTGTACTTTGGGTCTTATGGTCTGTGTGTATACTCATGTGAAGACACACATTTTATACATGAAGCAGGATTGTGGGGATAATCTTCCCTGTCATTCTCCCAGATTCCCAGCATGTGTGTGAGGTGCTAAATCACAGATCCCACTTAACACTTTACAATGAGTAGCAAGATTTGTTGAAGTCTCATTGACTTGACTTAACTTCTGTAGATCGTGATCCAGCTTTTGATTGTGGGGTTGCATGTGTGTGCTGTTTAATTCACCTGTGACACTGTGTTCAGTTTAACTGCGTGGTCTAAGCTGCACAGCCATTGGCTTTTGCTGGATGGAGTGTGCTATGATATGCTAATGCTGAAGTAGAATGCATTTCTGATTGGCTCATAAGAGTATGGACTGGACTAGACTGGACTGTACTAAGCTGTGATGTGATGGGCTTTCACAGGAGTGAAGTGTGCTATGATTGGCTTTTAAAAGAATGTTCTGCCCTATGATTGGCTCATACTGGATTGGAAAGCGCTGTGAATGGCTTGTGCTGACGTGAAATGCACTGTCATTGGCTCTCCCCATGGATTGGAACTCGCTGTGATTGGCTTGCGCTGGAGTGGACTGCGCCACGCTCGAATCGTCACCCTCTGAAGCCCTCACGACCTCTCTTCCTTATCCGATCAGCTCAAGTCGGTGATCAGGCGTACGAAGGAGACGCCCAACGTGCACCCCATGTACCGGGAGAACCACCCGCGGCGCAAGACGGGCCCGCTCATCTACCACAAGAGCAACTCGCAGGACCAGCTCATCGCCGAGCTGCAGGGCAAGCTGGGCATCAGCCGCAAGGAGAAGCCGCGCAAGCAGCCCGACGACTGGCTCACCGAGGGCGTGATCGTCATGAACAACCCCAAGCGCTCGCGAGAGGAGCACAACGGCTCAGACGTGGATAAGGTAGAGGAGGGGTGATGGAGGGAGAGAGAGGGAGAGGGAGAGAGGGAGGAGGGAGGGAGAGAGAGAGGGAGGTAGGGAGAGAAGGAGGGAGAGAGGGAGGGAGGGGAGCAGGGGAGGATGGAGAGAAAGAAAGATGGAGAGAGGGGAGGATAGAGAGAAGAGAGAAAGATGGAGAGAGTGGAGTGGGAGAGAGAGTAGAGAGGGGAGGAGAGAGACGTGTGATAGTCACAACCTCAAACACTTGTTAGAGGACTGCACCAGATGAGGATAGAGAAAGAGAGAGAGAGAGAGAAAAGAGAGAGAGAGAGAAAGATTGTAACACCAGATTCATCAGGCTTCATTTCTAACTGTTTTCATTGTCCTGTCCTGTTTTCAGTGTTTCTTTTTAACTTTTGCCTTTTGCTTGTTCTCATGATCATCTTTCCATTCCTTTCCTGCTCTCCCCCTCTTCCTCCTCCTCCTTTGCCTCTCCTCCTCTTCCTCCTTCTCTCCTCCTCTTCCTCCTTCTCTTCTCCTCTTCCTCCATCTCTCCTCTAGATTATCATTCCTCCTGAGTCTCCGCTCCCTCAGCGGAGAGTTATCCCTCCCCCCCTCTCGCCCCCCACCCCGCGCCGTGAGGAGCCAAAGCGACCCCCCCCAGTCAAGCAGGCCCCCCCGCCCCTGCCTCCACCACCCCCACCTGCCCCCTCCCCTCCGCCGCCTCCGCAGCAGGACCCTGCGCCAGCACCACCCCCGGTGGAACTCCCCGTTAAAAAAGTGGAACCCCCCTCACCCCCTCCAGTCCAGCGGAGACCCCCGACGCCCCCAATGCCACTGACCCCTCCCGCCCCTGTGCCCGTGGAGCCCCCGGCCCCCAAACCTACCCCACGCCCTCCACCTCCTCCGGTGCAAGCTCCTCCACCGAGAGAGCCCACCCCTCCTCCTCCTGCCCCTGCTCCTGCTCCTGCCCCTGCCCCCAAACAGCTGGTGTCGGTGGGGTGCCAGACGGAGTACGACCCCCTCTTCCCTTCCATGCAGGACTGGAGCTCAGTTAAGACCCGCTGGTTCTGCTGATCACTAATGTCATGTCCAGCATGAGCACTTTAAGCACACTGAGTTAGAGCGGTAGGCCAGTGCTATGGCCTGCCCATGTAGGTCAGTAGGTCTAAGCAAAGATCCTTTAGAACCCAAAATAAAGCAGCTCATGAACCCCCACATCATAGGGGAACAGGAACAATCCTTCACTGAATTGTTGCGCTTTCTCAACCGTCTCTGGTCTAAGGTGTCCTAGGCGATGTAGACTAATGCTGCATTCCAGTTGTCTCATAAAGCGATTAGGTGATTTTGGAATGACGTCACTCATCCTGAGTTGGTTGCGTTCCAGGTAGTCTACAAGTCGTCAGAACAAAATGCTGACGTTTGTTACCAGTTACCACTTTGTAGCAGAGCATTGCGCATTGAGTTTTACACAAGCAAACGTCATAGCAACGGAGGTTGGACACTATTGTTACTATGACTGATTTAAAGGTGAACAATGCCATTTTTTTTTAGCCTAATTTGCCTTAACTGATCAGCTTCGGAGTCATTGGAATGGTTATTTTACATATTTCAGGTTGAATGATGGCTGTCTCGCTTCCCCCTAGCGCATCTGAGAAGAAAAACCACACATGCAAGTTTGGTGCTACACGGAATCGACATCTATGGCTTCTGTTTACTGTTAATGGTGGCAGCCATCTTGGAATTCTGAACTCGAGGCACTCCAGGCTCAAATGAGCTGACATGTCAGGATACAACTTCGGGGGGTATTCCTGTTAGCTTCCTGTTAGTAGCTCAGGAAATAACTCTGTGACCACATCGAGTGGACAAATGAAACACGGCAATATGGAACACACGAGTTTCAGTTGAGGGAGGGAAAGGGAGGAGTGAGCTAGCTCTCTGTTTTGTTTTAACGTCAAAACAGAAGTGACGTTACTCAAGCATTGCTTAGAGCACCTTTAACTCAGTGTGTTTAAAGGTTACTAATGTGACCACCCAAGCTGGTGGTGTATGTGGAGGGACTGGAACTGTTGCCTGTGTGTGTGTGTGTGTGTGTGTGTGTGTGTGTGTGTGTGTGTGTGCACGTGAGTGCTGGCCTCTGTGTGGATCCCTGTGACAGGGGCTGAGTGAAGTGGGTATCTGTTGAACTTTGACCTTTGAACTGAAAGATTTTTAAAATGTTTTGTGTTTGCAAGCAGATCATTGTCTGATTAACAGTAGGCAAAGGTTCAAGCTGATTTTCCAAACAGAGAGTCAGTTGCTGATGAGGACATGTGAAGGAGTTTAACATGTGTGATGGGATGTTTGTTTTATAAGACTGACAAACGGCTGCATGTTTGCAATCTTCCCCGTATTCAATGACCTCATCTAACGAGCAGTGTTTGAAGGAACTCGAACACATGGCTCGGATTGCTGATGCCTTGTTTACATATTGTATTGTACGTGTTTGTTTGCACAGCTGCATGTCCAGTGTGTGTGTGTGTGTGTGTGTGTGTGTGTGTGTATCTGGTTCTGGGCTTCCTGTTTTGTGACCCTGACTTCCTGTGTTGTGTAGATCATGGCCCAGGGGAAGGGCTCCCATCCGCAGGGTAATAAGCTGGACACCATGCTGGGCAGCCTGCAGTCGGACCTCAACAAGCTCGGGGTGCAGACCGTGGCCAAGGGCACCTGTGGAGCCTGTGCCAAGCCCATCGTTGGCCAGGTGAGGGCGCTAGTGTTCAGCAAATCGTAAATTGTGAATTGTGAGCAGAAACATGAGTTACCAAACCAAACAACTTTCAGTGAAGGACATGATCAGATTATTTGAACACCAGGATGTTACATGCATGTCAAGGGGTTCAAATTGAAGCCTTGAGACATTTGTATAGTATGCTGCCATATGAATCAACACATTGTCAATGCATGGAATGTTTACTGAGCATTCAGTTATTTTACAGCAAGAACAGCACCAACAAAAAATACTAAAAATTGAAATCAAACAACAACCAAGGAAAGACAAATAAATAATAATGATACCACAGAGTAGTAATACACTATACAACAATGCAATACAAACATGTATGCATATCTGTCAAGGCTCGGACACTCATATTATCATACAACACTAGACTAGACTAGACTACAACATCCATATTATCATACTGTAATCTTTCAAATTATCTATTGAATACTAATCTGATTTCAATACCTCCTGCAATATGTATTTTTTTTTTTGCGCATAAAGTAATATAAAATTGAAGCATCTGAGGGTGAATAGTGTGGAAAAATATGTCAAGTTTAAGATCTTTTGTCAATGGCGCCAAACCTTCTGGGAGATCGAAATCAAATTAGCATGGTCTGTTTTTGTCTTCATTTTGTCTATTGCCTTGTTTGAGGTTGTATGAAATGTTGTATACTGTATATCTCTATGTGTTTTGCAGTTGGTGACAGCCATGGGTCGCACGTGGCACCCGGAACACTTTGTGTGCACGCACTGTCAGGAGGAGATCGGCTCCAGAAACTTCTTTGAGCGCGACGGGCTACCCTACTGTGAGAGAGACTACCACCACCTCTTCTCCCCCCGCTGCAACTACTGTAACGGACCCATATTGGATGTAAGGACACACACACACACACACACACACACACACAAACACACTAACATAGACACACACTTGTACAAATACATACATACAGTACATAAGCATATTGTACATACATTAAGGCACCAACACATGCATACACACACACACACACACACACACCCTTACACATACACAGACGAGTGACGACCA
>NC_085001.1:28170142-28252642 GCF_963854185.1 Sardina pilchardus
GTGCAAATCATTGTATTCTTCCGAATTGTGCATTTAATTGGCCAGGATTTTAAATGCTTCACTTGCAATATTTATTTTCCTCTTGTGAAGTGTTTTGATGTCAGTTGTCAGTCTGTTTTCAAGTCACTTATTGAACTACAGTACATGTATGTATTAAAGCACAAATAAAGTCCATTTTGCTACCTTGGGACATTGTGTGGTTATCACTGAGCCAAGTTGTAGTGGATCAGCTGCAGTGTTGTAGTGGCCATCTACAGGGATGGCACTGGGGTGCCCACGGAGGAGCTAGAGATCAGCTGTGTGTGTAGCCGTTCCCCAGCCTGATGACGGCCTTTTATAACACACAGATCCCACAGTAATCACCAGAAGATCCCTCCTTATGAATGCTGCCCCAGTGTGTGTGCATATACTGCCACCCTGTGGTGTTTATAGCTGTTCCCCAGCCACAGGGTGGGGTCAGGTGCTGTGTAGAGAGGGTGTGTCTGGACGCTGCTACTGGGAAGTTGAGTGGAGAAGGTGTGTTTATAGCAGTCTCATATAAAAGCATCAGCAGGAAAGGACGGGTGATGAGTGTGTGTTTGGATGTAATGACCAGGCCTGTGGGCTGCTCCTCGACTGCTGCTCATTGCTGTGACCCACACTGTAGGCCTATACAGCAGGACTGACAGAAATGTAAAGATGCAGATGCAGATACATATAGATGCTGTAATCACATCCGCACACCCACACACACTCATAAATACATCCCATATAAGCCACCACTCACATGTAAGGGTCTGACAGCTGCCTCTCAGCTGCCTGAGTTATCTGTTCTTGGGGAAACCAAAACACTAAAACTATTTCCTCATCTCTGGATTCCAGCAGATATTACAGTGTCTGCACCTCTAGACCTCAGCTAACACACTGTTCTGTAGGCTACAAGGAGCCATAGATCAAGACTAAGTGTATATGTACAGTATGTATGTCTTGTATGTAAATCTGTGAAAGTATTTTTTCTTGCAATGGGCAGTGCTGATGAGGGTTTTTTTTTTTTTCGCGTGCAGATTAACTTAACTGGAGTAGGCCTATAGCCTACTATATTCAGACTCGAATTCAGTGAAATAATTTGTATTATTCTTGATATAACATTACAGAGCCCATTAAACTAAATAAACACATCAAATAATCATAATAAGTGTCATTATAATGTCTTCTTCTTCTGTTGATTTTCAATGCAAGTCAAGTGAATTATGTCTGGGAAATGTCTGTTATTTCAATATATTAAAAAACAAAAGGAGACACAATTTACTTTATTAACATGATCATTTATTTATTTCCTAATCCATGGGAAAGTCGAAATTAAAGCGAATATAGACGAAGCCTACTGCTGATGTTAGTATTTTACGCAATTTCATGCACCTTGCATGATCTTCATCAATAAAAGTGGGCTGGCACTTTGATCCCGATCTGCACGCAACAAGGAAGCTGTGAACACTCAGAAGAAACGAAAGTGAAATAAAGTTGTTGTCCGATAGCCTTGTAGGCTAGTACTTGTTAGCAAGTAGGGAAAATGGCAGAGGCGATTTCAAGTAACGAAGACCTTTTAATGTGCTCGATTTGTTTGGATCTACTGAAAGATCCAGTGACTCTTCACTGTGGACACAATTACTGCACGAGCTGTATTAAGGGCTGCTGGGACCAGGAAGACCAGAAGGGAGTTTACAGCTGCCCACAATGCAGACAGACATTCGCTCCAAGACCCGTTTTAAACAAGAATAATGTTTTTGCAGAGCTTGTGGAACAACTAAGGAAGACCAGAATACACGCTGCCCCTCCTGTTCTATCTACTGCTGGACCTGGAGATGTGGAGTGTGATGTCTGCACTGGGAGAAAACTCAAAGCGGTGAAGTCTTGTCTGGACTGTCTGTCGTCTTACTGTGGAACTCACCTCAAAACTCACAATGAACTTCATCCAGGAAGAAAACACTCAGTGATTGATGCCACAGGCCAGCTACAGGAGAGGATCTGCTCTGAACATCAGAAAGGTTTAGAAATATTTTGTCGTACTGATCAGATTTGTATCTGTTATCTGTGTACGATGGATGAACATAAAGGCCACGACACAGTCACAGCTGCTGCAGAATGGAAGAACAAACAGGTGAGTAGCCTTCTGGAGTACTATAGGGAGGGAAAGTGAAAACCAGCGCCCCAAGTGGTAGAAACCCGGCATTACTCGCCTAGCATCGTTCGTTTATTAGCCTGTTAGCTAGTTGGTTAGTTAGTAGACAATCAGACTTACTGCCAGCTCTTGTGTGAGTAGGAGGCTAGGAGCACAACACAAGTTGTCCCAAGATAAAGGTAATTACCACGCGGTTTACATCGCTCTCTGTTATTACACAAATATGTAAAGCCAGTTCAGCAAATTGCCGTTTTGATCAGTTGGAGATGAAGCGCCCAAACTGGTGACGTCAAATGCTACTGTAACTAACTGTAGTTCGTTATCACCATGTTACAAACAAACTCAAAACAATTAAACTAAAAAAACTAAAAATAAAGTATGACCACTAGAAGCAATAGAGCTGACCTAAATGCTAGTGATGTTATCCGTGAACCCCATGCTTCGAGGCGTGTATCGAAAACATGAACCAATTTGGGATGAAGCTTGAATCGGAGCTTGATTCGTTTGGTGATAATCACGTGACCAGTGACGTCCGAAGCTTCGTTTCACACACACCCATGTGACTGCTTCGAAGTTTGATCAAAGATCATTAAGGGCGGAGCAAGATACTTCATGAGAAGCCACTTCCTGGAACCCGAATCGCAAAATCCCCCTTTATGCAGAGCTGTTCCATTGAAGTCTATGGACATGACACGCATGACACACCAGGGCGGAGCAAGATACTTCATGAGAAGCCACTTCCTGGAACCCGAATCGCAAGAGGGAGGGGGGCAAAATCCCCCTTCATGCAGAGCTGTTCCATTGAAGTCTATGGACATGACACGCATGACACACCCCCTTTATGCAGAGGAAGTGATCCCCGTTTTGCGCCCATAGACATGAACTACGACGACGTATCTTGCTCCGCCTTAAGGATCTTTGGTTTGATTCAAAGCCGTAGCGCGACACTGGGCGGGGGTTTAGGTTCACTGTGTAAAAGCACTTCGCCAATCAATTGACTCAAACTGACTTGCCAACGCATCAAGTCTGCTGATGGCACAATATTCAAGTGTCTGGACTCGTGGCCTTCTTGTGAGCACGCGCGACCCCCGATCAGTCTCTACTGTTTTGCGAGTTCGAGTCCGGGCGTGTGCAAGGCGCGACTGAATCGCGCAGGTTCAACACAAAATAAGTTAGAAGATCCCTAAATAACCTTATTTATCCATGTTATTATTTATTTATCCATTAACTCATGTTCAAGATGTATTCATCTTTGACTCACAGACATTCATAGCTAATAACTACGAAACAGTCTGTGACACAAGGCTATCCTAAACTTTCACCACTGGATGTCCTCATAGAGTTCTGAAGCTTCGAGTACTGAACCTTTTTTCGATACAATTGGATTGAATGCCTCACTGGTTCAGAAAGCTTCAGTTCGCCATCACTACTAAATGCATAGCATATTGAGGGCATTTAACTAAGTTCCCATCATGGGCCGAGATGTATTTTTTCTAAAAGAAAATCCCATCCCCTCCCGCTAGCCTCTAACGCAACCGCTAGATGGCGATGAGATTACTTTCCCTCCCTATATGTCTTAATTTTATTTGAAAGATCTGAAGCACATTTGAAGTGCACATTTGAACACAAGAATGTTATAGCTCTGAAGTCTACTATTGTTGGCAGAATCTCTTTTTTAGGGAAGACATGAACCAGGAAATTATAGCATGTGCAAATTGCAAAATGTAGGAAATCTGTCAAACATTGACATGGCAGTATCCACTGAACATGATCCTGCACAAAAGATCGAATATTTTACAGGCTCTGAGCCACATGCTTATTGTTATGAAAACAAAGAAATTGAAAGCTAAAAAAAAGTTAAGACAATTAAAAGAACTGACCACATTACTCCGATAAGTCCCTGATCACTAAATGGAATGGGACCTAATTATCAGACCTGCTTCAGCAGTAGGCTACCCACCTTCCAGACCTGAACTAAGTTAAACAAGGTGAAGCAGCTTGGAGTTGCTGTGCTATCCTCAGATTGCTCTCTGCTAACTGTTCTGCTCTACGCCGTTCCTGTTAATCAGGAATGATGCACTTTGTACATTGTTTTTAACTATTTCCCTTTCAAGATTTTATTTATTATCATTTGCATTAAATGTAAAGCTAATTGAAATCTGAAATGGATGAATTTGAAATGTACAATGTAAATATATTTGCCTTGTGTCTGCATTTACTGTATATCACAGGAGCAGTTGGGGCAGACCCAGAGGAGATTCCAGCAGAGAATCCAGGAGAGAGAGAAGGAGCTGCAGCAGCTGAGGAAGGCTGTGGAGACTCTCAAGGTGAGTACTGACCAGAGGAGAAGACAAGGCTTTTAGCGTTCAAATGTTATAAGTATTATGACAGCTTTGTTTATCTGCTATAACTAGATTGCAGGTATCAGATTGTTTGCTAAAACAAGCTCCCTTTTTATTCAGTTGTGTAATGACACACACAATGAGTTCATGATGAATAATGGACATTCAGAACAGTACTCCTATAGTAATATTAGTGTTCTATTAGATATAAGTAGTAATTAAATTGTTTATGAGTATCATGAGTTCATGAGTTATGAGTAAGTACGCTGCAAACTCTGTAGTGTAAATGCTGAGTCGTGCATAAAAATTCTATAATTGCAGTAATACTTGTACATTCTAATTGCACCCTCAGGCCAGGTTGTTGTGAGCCCAGTGAGTAACTGTGCCTCTGCTGCCATCTCTGCAGCACACAAAGAACCACTGACACCATGAAACACTTGAGCTTCACCTCCCTCTGTGTGTCTCCTGCCCTCCTCTTTGTGTGTCTCCTAACAGAGCTCTGCACAGACAGCAGTGGAGGACAGTGAGAGGATCTTCACTGAGATGATCCGCTCCATTGAGAGAAGGCGCTCTGAGGTGACAGAGCTGATCAGAGCTCAGGAGAAGGCTGAGGTGAGTCGGGCTGAAGGACTCCTGAAGAGACTGGAGCAGGAGATTGCTGAGCTGAAGAGGAGAGATGCTGAACTGAAGCAGCTTTCACACACAAAGGATCACATCCATTTCCTCAAGGTACATTTGATCTGCACTCCTGAAACTGAACTTAAATGTAAAGAGTGTAGAGTGAGTATTGAGGTGAGTATTCAGGTGATAGCTGTATAAACACATACAGCACACAGTGAGATGAAGCACACACTAACCCGGAGCAGTGAGCTGCCTGCCACAGTGGTGCTCGGGGTTAGGTGTCTTGCTCAAGGGCACTTCTGCCGTGAATGTGGTCATGGGAGAGCAGTACTCAACCATTTCCCCTGCCCACATTTTTCCTATTGGTCAGGTATCGAACCAGCAACCGTTCGGTTACAAGCCCGAAGCCCTAACCAGCAGGCCATGGCTGCATATGTCATGTCACGGTTGATAGGACATATGTCCAAATCCCAACAGTGTGGAATACAAATCTCTATGTGTCCAGCATGATGTGTGATAAGGTAACAAACAGATTGTACATGCGTATGTGCAGTATCTAACTTGAACACACACTTAAACACAATAATGCTTACAAACACACACACACACACACACACACACACACACACACACACACACACACACACACACACACACACACACACACACACACACACACACACACACACACACACACACACACACACACACACACACACACACACTAAACCAGTAACCCATTATTACTGCAACCTTTGGGGAAACAGCCCTGACTGAATATCCAGGTAAGCTGTCTCACCTTTTGGGTGCTTCTTTCTGAAGAATGTTTTGTCAGTCATTTGTGCACATTGCAGAAAAAAAACAACTAGCAGGACATTCACATTAAACACTTTCAACTTATATATTTTTTTGTGTAGAATATTCCATCATTCAGAGACTATCCTCGCTCTAAAGACTTACCCAGCATGACCTTCAACCAAAGTGTGTCTTTTGAGGCTGTGAAGGAATCTGTCTCTGCAGTGAAGGTGCAGCTGGAGGAGAAACTGGAAGGCATCTACAAGCAGGAAGTGGCCAAGATATCTGCAGCAGGTTAGACAAACCTCTAGAATGAACAAAATGATGAACTAGTTTTATAAGACACTGTTATGTTCAAACAGTTATGGATTCATTTGACTCTGTATGTTCTGTGTCTCTCAACAGTGGCTCATATTGAGATCATCCAGTCTTTAGAATGTGAGTGCCATTAGGAGTACACACAACATAAAATACTGAAGCAAGATGTGTGTTTTGTTTTGTTTTGTTTTGTTGATCCTGGGTGAATGAGTGTCTCTGTGTTGGTTCCCAGATACTGATCCTGATCTCCCAATCAGAAGAACAAACAGTAAGGAGAGAATGCCACCAAACAGTAAGTCTTTATTCTCTGATTCTAAAAGCCCCAATATTGTTACACCTGGGGTCTAGCAACTGAATTATAATTTCACTGAATCTTTTCATCTTTAAAACCTTCTTTCAGATGTCAAACCTAAGAGGCATGAGTGTGTGGCTGGGGCCTAGAATGTGAGAATTAGGCCCTTTAGATGTTTACATTGATCAATAACAGCAAACAAAATGACAAAAACAAAACAGAAGCTGATGGAGATCAGAGATGGAGTTAGAATTCAGCTTTAACTAACAGTCACATTAAAATGCACCCTAAACTACTAGATTACACCCATTACTTCTGCAGTAGTCTTTTGATAATGAACTGATTGTGGTGGAATGGAAAATCCTCTAAGCATGCCCCTACCCTCCTAGTGAAGATGAGGGACTCGTCAGTGGGAGGTTGGAGGCCTTTAAGATTTAAGCAGCTGGGGACTCATAATGAAGCATAACCTTCTTTATACAATCTCCACTGATGATTAAAAATGAGTCTGCTGTCATCAATATACAGTATATTCTCTTTATACGCAAATGCAGCTGTTTTATTGGTAGTAAAGTGATATTTTCTGTTTCAGTGTCTGATGTTTTTCCTGCACCAGTGACCAGAGAGGAGTTCCTGCAATGTAAGTTGGACACACAAACAAACAAACAAACAAACACACACACACACACACACACACACACACACACACACACACACACACACACACACACACACACACACACAGAAATTCACACAGTAACAAGTGCAATCACACAAAGAAGCACACACACTCTATGTACGCATATACCCAGTGACATTAAGAAACATGCGCGCACGCACACATACGCACACACACACACACACACACACACACACACACACACACACACACACATACTGTACACACCCACAAACACACCGCGCGCACACACACACACACACAACCATACACATGTGCACATGTAGGTACACACACACACACACACACACACACACACACACACACACACACACACACACACACACACATTTGGGTAGCCATGGCCTACTGGTTAGGAAAAATGTGTGTGGGGGGAGTGGTTGAGCACTGCGTTCCCATACCCACATCCACAGCTGAAGTGCCCTTGAGGAAGGCATCTAACCCCTCACTGCCGCTGTATCAAACACGCTGGGTTAGTGTGTGCTTCACCTCACTATGTGTTCACTGTATATTGTGTGTTTCACTAATTCACAGATGTGATAAATGCAGCGACCAAATTCCTTGTATACGCAAGTATACTTGGCCAATAAGCCTAGGCCCGTATTCACAAAGATTTTTATCTTAGCAATAAGAGTACTCCTAAATCGCACTAAAAGATTTTAGCTAGGAGTTTTCTCTTAAAAGTTATTCACAAAGCCTTTCAGAACTACTTTTAGTAAGGAGAAACGAAAACTCCTAAACTAATAGTGAGTCTTCGTTGCAATGGTTGACGTCATTACTCATGCACGAGCTGGAATTAAAGTGACCACCTTGATTGGCTGATGATTATAACGCGGGAATGATGGCAAAAACCTCCTCTACGATGACGAGTTGAGTGATAGGTGTCAGGTCTTAGCTGGTGAGAATGCGTGCGCTATGTGAAGAATGGAAGATGATGAATAAATAGGCATAGCCAAATGAATAAAGAGTAAAGCAAATAGTCTAGGCATAATGAAACACTACGGACTGGAGCAGTATCTTTGTAACATGTTTTAAATCAATCTGTATGAAAACACGTAGCCTACATTTGCAATGAGGAGAAACGATTTAATTTAATTAGGCACAATGAGACGTTATATTTACTTTACATGCAATGGTGGTTTTGGGTTGTCTGTGGCATTTGCATCGTTAGTTGCAATGCACAATTATTCCCTTGCATGACAGCTCCTGTAACCGCACCTTCATTTCAAAACATTGCGACGTGAAATGCCACTAAAAGCAGGTTGTGAATAGGTCTTAGTGAGTTAGAAGTCATCTCGAGTTCTTTTTAGCTGTGCTAGACTTAGGAGCTCCTTATAGGCTTAAAATGCTTTGTGAATAACTTTTAGTGAAAAAAAATAGGAGTCCTAAAGTTAGGAGTAACACGCCCATTATTTTCTCCTAGATTCGCCAGTTAGGAGCTACTTTTAGCCTTAAAATTCTTTGTGAATATGGGCCCTGATTTACAAATGTACACACCACACACACACACACACATGCACACACGCACACACACACACACACACACACACACACACACACAGAAACACACGCAAACACACAGACACACACATTCAAACACATACAGTACACACCCACACCCACACACCAATCATACGGAATCATACACATGTACTGTACGTGCACACACACACACACACACACACACACACACACACACACACATTCACACACAGACACATTCACACGTACACACACACAATCATACACATGTACACATGTATGTGCATGCGCACACACAAGCAAATGCACACACAGACACACATGTACTTGCACACACATACAAACACACATTCACACGAGCACACACACAATCATACACATTGCACATTTACATGTACACACAGACACACATGTACTTGCACACACATACAAACACACATTCACACGAACACACACACAATCATACACATGTGCACATTTACATGTACACACACACCCACGGTGTCATTCTGTTTTCTCTTCTCCTTCAGACTCCTGTCACTTCACACTGGATCCAAACACAGCACACAGAAACCTCCATCTGTCTGAGGGGAACAGGAGGGTGGAGAAGAGAGATGAGCTCCAGTCATATCCTGATCATCCAGAGAGATTTGATGAGTCTTATCAGGTGCTGTGTAGAGAGGGTTTGTCTGGACGCTGCTACTGGGAGGTGGAGTGGAGTGGGTGGGTTTCTATAGCAGTGTCATATAAAAGCATCAGCAGGAAAGGACAGGATAATGTGTGTGGGTTTGGTCGTAATGATCAGTCCTGGATTCTGCTGCGCTCCAGCTCCAGCAGCTTCTATTTCTATCACAATAGTCAAGAGACTAAACTCCCTCTAGTGGCCAGCTCCAGAATAGGAGTGTATGTGGATCACAGGGCAGGAACTCTGACCTTCTACAGCATCTCTGACACAATGACCCTCCTGCACAGAGTCCAGACCACATTCACTCACACACTCTACCCTGGGTTTAGATTTTTTTCTATTGGCTCATCAGTGAAGCTGTTGTGACCCACACAGCAGGGCAGGGATGCAAAGACTCCAGATACAAATAGATGCTGTTATCACACACACACACACACACACACACACACACACACACACACACACACACACAAACACACCCACACACACACACATAAACACATCCCATCTCATCAGCACACATGTAAGGATATCATACAGCATCTGCACCTCTGGACCTCTGCTGGAACACATCAGCACACCACACGTGCACTATTGGGTGGGAAGTGTGTTGATATTTCAGTGTTTCACCCCCTCTGATCCTCTCCCACAATCCATTTCCTCTCCCCCCTACACTCACTTTTTAAATGAAATAATTCAAATCACAGGTGGTTGTTCCTGTAGCAGTTATTTCTGAATAAACATGTAATAAAGCATGAACTTGGTGAAAACTGAGATTATATGACAGAGTGCCATCATGGTGCTCTTCTTCCAAAAAACAAATAAACTGAAATTCTTGTGTTCTTCCAAATTGTGCATTTAATTGGCCAGGATTTGAAACGCCTCACTTGCAATATTTATTTTTATCTTGTGAAGTGTTCTGATGTCAGTTGTCAGTCTGTTTCCAGGTCACTTATGGAATTACAGTACAGTATGTATTAAAGCACAAATAAAGTCCATTTTGCTACCTTGGCACATTGCATGGTGGTCACTGAGCCAAGTTGTAGTGGATCAGCTGCAGTGTTGTAGTGGCCATCTACAGGGATGGCACTGGGGTGTCCACGGAGGAGCTAGAGATCAGCTGTGTGTGTAGTCGTCCCCCAGCCTGTTGACGGCCTTTTATAACACACAGATCCCACAGTGATCACCAGAAGAAGATCCCTCATTATGAATGCTGCCCCAGTGTGTGTGCAAAACTATGGACATGCTGGGATGAAGGGCCCCAATATTCCACCATGAAATTGGAAAGGATGCTGATGTTGCATAGGGGTCGCAGATGGTATGTGGGAGGGGTGGGATGTTACGATACAGTATCATCAACATCTTCACAATATATCAATCTCAACATAAAAATAATTTATTTTCGAGGACTGCACATGGTACACGACCCCTACACATTACTATTACACATGAGGTGTTCGAGTGTGCTGGACCCGAGGGTGAAAACTGTAGGTGCTACCTGTATGTACTGTAATGATGAAAAACCTTGTGTCAATTTTTTGATGTAATTGAATTTCCTCACAAAAAAGAAAATGCTCATCTAATCATATATGTGATCTCACAGGGGTAAATGCAATGGCAAATATGAACTCTAAATTACAGTATGTCTATATCAGTGGGCTGAGCTAAAGTAGACATCTGTTATTTATTTATTTTTTTTTCAAATGAAATTGTTCATGGCTGTATTGATTTAAAAGCCTAATAATGTGGTGGGTCCACCAGAACTGGGAACAATGGCTGAGTAACACAAATATTTATATATTACAAGGGTTACAAAGACACACACACACACACACACACACACACACACACACACACACACACACACACACACAGACACACACACACACACAAACACACACACACACACACACACACACACACACACACACACACACACACACACACACACAGGTATCTGATTGACTACTCCCTTACAGTGTGTGAAAAGTCAGCCATCTCAGGCATGCTGAAATATGGCTTTTATCACGATGCACGAGTGCTGTTCTCATATCTCTACACCCTCACATGAGCTGTGTCTGAATCTCTCTGTGCTGACTGATCATTACTGGATGACCACAGACCAGTGGTGCTTTAACACCAGATGGCTCTTAACACACCACACTGATCCGAACTGCAGACACTCAAGACTCCTGATACAAAATGAGTGACCACTGAGACTCAGCTACCACTGTCCTCAGATTGTATCTTATAATTACACATGATCGCAGTGTGTTGCGTCCACTTCTGGTCATGCTCTAGATATCAATCTGTTCCAACCAGCTTTTCCAGTCTCTCATTGAGACACAGAGGTATCTGATTGGCTACTTCCTCATCCCCACCCTGCCCTACCTGTCCTCCTTGTGAGAGTTCTGATGAAGCAAAACAGAACCAAACCAAACTCAACTTTCACTCTGCTGCAGCTTCTCAGAGTGTGTGCCTGGTGTTGGTGAGAGCTAGAAAATGGCGGAGGCTATTTCTCAGGAGGAAGAGTCTTTCACATGTCCATTGTGTCTTGATCTACTGAACGATCCCGTTACTATTCCCTGTGGACATAACTTCTGTATGAGGTGCATTGAAGGCTGCTGGGATCAGGAAGATCAGAAAGGAGTCTACAGCTGCCCCCTGTGCAAACACACCTTCACTACCAGACCTGTCCTCTATAAAAACCCTCTGATTGCTGAAATGGTGGAGAAAATTAGGAAGACCAGAATCCAAGCTACTACACACAATTATGCTGGACCTGGAGATGTGGAGTGTGATGTCTGCACTGGAAAAAAACGCAGAGCTGTGAAGTCCTGTTTGGAGTGTCTGGTGTCTTACTGTGAAACTCACTTCAAAGTTCACAATGAAGCAACCCCAAGAAAACATTCAGTGATTGATGCCACAGGCCAACTACAGGAGATGATATGCACCCATCATAACAAGGTGTTTGAAATATTCTGTCGTACTGATCAGAGTTGTATCTGCTATCTGTGTGTGATGGACGAACATAAAGGCCATGACACAGTCACAGCTGCAGAAGAAATGAACAACAAACAAGTGAGTACTGGATCTACACTTGTGTCTTAATTTTAAATTGATTTGAAAAGGTGGTAGAAAATGCCATATCCTCTGATAAATCTATTAAAATCTCATTGACTTATTCCAATATTTCTTGAGGATTTTACAGTGATAAAACACAGTGTGAAACAAAAAAGCTGTTATTCTCAGTTTGGAATTCTCAGAGCTTTGAATGGCTGTACAAGAACATTAAGAAGAACAAGAACATGGCTGATTTTCTTTAGATTCTTTTCAGAAGATAACTCACAAACCAGGAAATCATAGCAGATGCAAAATGTTGTAAAATCTATCATTGTGAGTACTGGAGTTAGTATAGTGTGCTATATATATACCGTACCGTAGTCTGTATATTACATATACTCTGTATGTACAGTAGTCAAATATTTTGTAGTGACTTCTTGAGATGATAAGAACCAGGAAATGAATATCTGCCAGTGCAAGATCCAGTGTTGTATGAAATCAGTCATACAGTTTTGTGTAGGCCTATAATGCTTTTATAGGTACTGAGTTATAGTGTAAAGACCAATGTTAACTGACTTTGAACATTGCAGCGCTCTCGTCATCAGTTTAGCTCGCCACTGGCCCGTCTATATCGGATACACCGATTTGGTTGGTCCCGGCAATGCAAGGGGTAGAAGTAACATGCATCATTCCTCATTACCAGAGTATCTTGAAGACAGAATTCAAAGTGTGCTCTCGCGAGAACTCTGGATTTCCAGGGTACTTACTGACATGGATTTATGGGGATTTGTAATGGAGCTGATGGTGAAGTATATGTCTGTTTCCATCAACAGAAGCAGTTGGGGCAGACCCAGAGGAGATTCCAGCAGAGAATCCAGGAGAGAGAGAAGGAGCTGCAGGAGCTGAGGAAGGCTGTGGAGACTCTCAAGGTGAGTACTGAGAAAACTATAGCTGACTGATGGAGATTTCAGCTATCAAAGTTATTGCCATTATTGCAGCTGTGATGATATGCCAATGACAAACACACACACACACACACACACACACACACACACACACACACACACACACACACACACACACACACACACACACACACACAGGTATACGGTAGTTTGTCAGAACACTCTCCCTTTTTATACCGTTGCTTACTGATAAGTATGCTGAATCCATAAGGAATAATAACAGCTCTACAAATGTTATCATAATTATTATGGTTATGTGCTGTTAGCAGATCTGAGATCATTTGTTAGAACAAGCCCCGTACCGTATGTCATTGTGAAATTGAGGCACATGCTGAAATCAAAATGAATAGCGGGCACACATGCAATACAAAAATTATTAGTAAAGTAGTATTACTGTTATATTATATATGAGTATGCTGAGCCTCTACTGCCATCTCTACAGCACACAGAGAACCACTGACACCATGAAACACTTTCAGCTTCACCTCCCTCTGTGTGTCTCCTGCCCTCCTCTTTGTGTGTCTCCTAACAGAGCTCTGCACAGACAGCAGTGGAGGACAGTGAGAGGATCTTCACTGAGATGATCCACTCCATCGAGAGAAGGCGCTCTGAGGTGACAGAGCTGATCAGAGCTCAGGAGAAGGCTGAGGTGAGTCGGGCTGAAGGACTCCTGAAGAAACTGGAGCAGGAGATTGCTGAGCTGAAGAGGAGAGATGATGAACTGGAGCAGCTTTCACACACAGAAGATCACATCCATTTCCTCAAGGTAACATTGACTGCCCTCCTGAAACTGAAATTACATATAAAGAACAAGACAAAGTATTGTGCTGATAGCTCTCTGTGAAATATGTGACATACTGTATGTCCAAACACCAACAGTGTGGAATATATAAATCTGTATGTGAGCTGTATGATGTGTGATGAGGTAACAAATAGATTGTATTGAGTTTCATACAGTTGCATTTACATGCAGCCTTTGGGGGAAACACGGGACTGAGCATTCAGGTAGCCTGTCAGAGTTTGAGTTCACAGCTTCCTATATGAAATAATGTATATGACATAGATGTACAGTATGTAACACTGTGTGAAAAAATATCTTAGTGAGCTGTGTGATGTGATATGTGATGAAGAAACAAATCTGTATGATGTATGATAACAAATGGATTGTATTGATATAGTATAGGCTATATAACATGTAACACACTTAAACACACTAATGCTTAATACAGGCATCCCAAGTCTCCTGGAAGTTCCTGGAGTCTCCTGCATATTATTGATAGAGGCTCCCTCATGCCCACAAAATAGAAAAACCTCTAGAATTTAGAGTGAGCGAGATAGCAAGTGCGCACACGCGAGACAGAGACTATGCTCCAAATCGCGAGCAAGACAGAGAGCATCCTGATTGGTCTGTTTTGCTAAATCAACCAATCAGTTTTTGGTGTGGGCGGGTTTTTAACTCTTTTCTCTGGAACCGAGAAGTTTAGTGCATCTAGGAACAGGAGATCAAGACAGAGGGAAAGTGACCCCAAAATATATAAAAATATAAGACCCATTGCACATCAGACAACACAAAAAGTCCTTCAGGATACCTCAAATGACTTTTTTTGGTTTGGGATATCTGTTACACACTACACACACACCAAACAAAACGATTTAACTCATTTTGTCTGCAGCCTTTGGGGAACCAGCTCTGACTAAATAGTCAGGTGTCATGTCTCACCTTCTCTGTGTTTCTCTCTGCAATGTTGTGTGAGCCACTGGTGCAGTATAGTTCCAACTAGCATGGCATTTATAATAAACACTTAACTTTTATACGTTTCTCTGTAGAATATGTCATCATTCCAAGACCTTCCTCACTCTAAAGACTTACCCAGCATGACCTTCAACCAAACTTTCTCTTTTGAGGCTGGTGTTGCGTTGGTCTCTTCACTGAAGGTGGAGTTGGAGGAGAAACTGGGTGGCATCTTCAAGCAGGAAGTGGCCAAGATATCTGCAGCAGGTTGGACAAACTATTTTTATTACACACTGTTATGTTCTAATAGTCATGGATTCATTTGACTCTGTATGTTCTGTGTCTCTCAACAGTGGCACATATTGAGATCATCAAGTCTTCAGAATGTGAGTCTGTCATCATTAAGTTGCATTAGCTTCCCTCCAGAGCTAACAGGCCTGTCACAAATGTAAAACATTTTCCAAAAGGTAGAGCATGCATAAAATAATATACATGCAAGATAAGATGTGCTGCTTTGTTGTGTTGATCCTGGGTGAATGAGTGTCTCTGTGTTGGTTCCCAGATACTGATCCTGAAATCCTAGTCAGAAGCACAGACAGGAAGGAGGTGCTGCCACCATACAGTAAGTCTTTCCTGATTCTAACAGCCTAAGGGTACGTTCAGACATACTGTAGCATCTTTTTCTGACAAAATAAGTTATCCAGACTGCTTTTTCAG
Source organism: Sardina pilchardus (assembly GCF_963854185.1). NCBI lineage: Eukaryota > Metazoa > Chordata > Actinopteri > Clupeiformes > Clupeidae > Sardina > Sardina pilchardus. The sequence continues at coordinate 28,186,010 of NC_085001.1, forward strand.
TTAAAAAAAAAACATCTGCCAGCGTTCTTGTTCCAAAAAGCAGCTGGAAGCTTTTTTTTTATTTTTGCGATAGAGCGCTACGCTATACGCTCTATGATCTTTGGTGATGAGGCCCCAGAGTTTGAGAATTGAGAATACTTACGTGCTATAAAGTGCCGTCTGTTTCAGTGTCTGATGTCCAGGCTGTTTTTCCAGAACCAGTAACCAGAGAGAAGCTCTTGCAGTGTAAGTTTGATACACAACCACCCCCCCCCACACATGCACGCACACACACACACACACACACACACACACACACACACACACACACACACACACACACACACACACACACACACACACCTACATAAGTACAGATACACACACACTAATGTATGCAGTCACACAAAGAAACATGCATATACACACAAGCACACACACAAACTGTGTCATACTCAAACACAAGTCTTAAGTTCATCCTGTTTTCTCTTCTCCATCAGACTCCTGTCACTTCACACTGGATCCAAACACAGCACACGGTAAACTCCATCTGTCTGAAGGGAACAGGAGGGTGGAGTGGATAGCTGAGCTCCAGTCATATCCTGATCATCCAGAGAGATTTGATGGGTATCATCAGGTGCTGTGTAGAGAGGGTTTGTCTGGACACTGCTACTGGGAGGTGGAGTGGAGTAGGGGGGTTCATATAGCAGTCTCATATAAAAGCATCAACAGGAAAGGAGGGGGTGCTGAGTGTGGGTTTGGTTGCAATAATCAGTCCTGGAGGCTGAAACTCTCCAGCTCCAGTTTCTCTTTCAGGTACATTAATAAAGAGACTAAACTCCCTCTAGTGGCTGGCTCCAGAATAGGAGTGTATGTGGATCACAGGGCAGGAACTCTGGCCTTCTACAGCATCACTGACACAATGACCCTCATGCACAGAGTCCAGACTACATTCACTCACACACTCTACCCTGGGTTTACATGTATAGATCCTAGATCATCAGTGAAGCTGTTGTGACCCATAGACCTCAGATACAGATAGATGCTGAAATCACATCTCCACACACACATATATTGTGATGATATTTCATCTCCTCTGAGCCTCTCTCACAATCCATTTCCCCTCCCTCCTGCTCCCCCTAACCCTCCTTCCCCTCCCCCATTTCAGGCCTTTAGTCACGCTGTGATTGGACATGTAACTGATCGTAGGTTAAATATGAAGCTTAGGTTAAGATGACTAGAAGTAAATATGTACAAGTTTCTTCTCAAGATATAAAAAATATATATGATGTATGATGATATGTACAATTCGTAATGCAACTTGACTGACCTAGTCTCAATCTTCATAACTGGCAAAATGCATGATACTGTATGTCCTTATGGTAAATGTTACATATACATTTTGTTTTTAAATAAAAAGCATACATGATCACTACTGTTCATGGAGGATATGTTATCTTTGTATGTCATATAATCAAGTCCATTATTCATGTGTATTTGTCAGATCATTTAGTGTTTGTTATGAATAAAACAGTTGGTCTGGGGGTCAGACATACATGCTGCATCCTTGCCACCAATAAATGCCTTCAAACCCATTCTGTGTTCATCTTTTAAAGAATGAATATTCGATAGATCCGACAAAACAGTTGAAATAGCAGAATCAATGTCAGCACACGACTCCTCGCTGCGTGCCGCCATTGTTGTTTGAATCAGACAGTCGCTTCGGCACTACGTCACATCTATGAAATCCCGCCTAGCGATCCTGATCGGATCATTATTTTTTGCTCCCTTGAAGGAGTTTGCTTGCCCTCAATCCCAGACCCTTGTGTGGAGCTCAGCGAAACGCCTCTGGTGGAGCATGGCGGAACTACAAGGATCTGGCGAGAGTCAGGCTAAGGAACTCTGGCCTTCTACAGCATCTCTGACCCTCCTGCACAGAGTCCAGACTACGTTCACTTTACCCCGTGTTTTGGATAAGTCCACGTTCAGCCGTGAAGTTTTTGTGACTCACGCACAGACACAAAATCTACACACACACACACACACACACACACACACACACACATTCACAGATCACATCTCATCACAAAACGTGCTAAAGCATCACACATCTATTGTTGTATTGTATTATGTACTGTATGTATGTTGTGCATTGTATTATTGACAGCAGGGTGAGGTTCTTTGGTCTGAAGGCCATTCCTTCATCTCTGGACCCCCAAGCCATTTTTCTGCATTCACTCACATACCCTGAGTTCCACTTCTGATCAGCAGCTAAATCTGTGACCTCCACACATACAAGAACCAGGTGAATATTTCTGCAGGCCCCCAAATAAAATGGATCAAATGCAGGAAACACAAGTGAAACACACACACTCGTGCACGCACACCAGGGGGTCAGGATTTGACTGATTAGCTTCGCCGATTAGCAAGGCACTTCCTCGTCGCCATTTTCCAGAAATACATCATGTCCGGTGCCGTTTTCCCTGCGTTTTCCTAATGCTGATTGGTGGCTGTTCCACTCTCAGCTCATGCACGAGCTTAGTGTGGGCACGAGCTCTCCTTCTGTACCTTACGTCAATCAGTAACCTGGCACTTAATTGGCTAAGTAAAACGGCACCGGAAACAAGTCCCTTGAAACGCCATGTTGAAGCCTGAAAAAATCGTTCAATTCTGGCACTTTTCACTAGCCTAGCATTCCCATTGAAATGAATGGGGGCGGGACTTGTTCACTTTCTCCAGTTCTTATAATACCTCCATGACGCACACGCACACGCACACACACACACACACACACACACACACACACACTCACACACACACACACACACACACATACACTGTACCTCTGCTGCCACATATTAATGCTTTTTGAAATGATGTCTAAGTTGAGTTGTACCTTGATGACTACAGATTGTTGGCCCAGCCACTCCTGACCTTTGTTACATCATCAGTAACTATCCTCTACATCCACGCACGCACGCACTCACACACACACACACACACACACACACACACACACACACACACACACACACACACACACACACACACACACACACCTATAAAAGCACACCATATCTGAACACCTCACGTATTAAACACCACACACATATGGCTCTGACTGCAGCGGGCCCATGAATCTCTGATCTTGAGGACCTCATTCTGAAGCCTTTCACACGTCTCTGGACCACAGCGACCATCACAGCATCTGCACCTCTGGATCTTTGCTGTGCTGACACACACACACACATCAGCACACCACACATGAGCTATTGGGGGAGAAATGCCTTGATGAGGTCACTACATGTGCACTATGATCTGTGCTATGATGCTCATGAGGTTATCTTAACACTTGGATGAGACTATATTTACCTCTGCCAAGGAGGTTATGTTTTCATCAGGGTTTGTTTGTTTGTCTGTTTGCTAGTAAGATAACTCAAAAAGCAATGGATGGATTTCGCTGACATTTTCAGGGAAGGTCTGAAATGACCCATGGAAGAAACTATTACATTTTAGGAGTGATCCGTATCACCGTCTGGATTCAGGAGGCGGTTATGTTTTTCGCTTGGCGGTGTAATGGCATGGTATGACCATGTGGTGGCGATATGAATAGTTTAGGTTCAAACATATGACAACCCAGGAAAAACAATTGGCGGAGGTCTGCTCTCTGAGTGCTTTTCTAGTCTGTAATGTGAATCTTCATGAGATTGTACCCAGCCTTTTGTACAAGTTGATGCTTTGTTGAACAACCTTGACTGACAACCGTGCATGCAAAATTCATGATTTGGAATAAAATGAAACGTCTGATGGTTTCTTATATGCAATAGTGCTATTGTATGTTCCTACCAGACTGATGGTGGTAGGGCTGTAGGTTAGCGCTTGTGATTGAGGGGGTCATAACATCAACTATCCCCCAATATAAGTCTCTTCATATCACATCACATCACATTAGATCAGGCCCTTGATTCCCCTTAAATAGAAAAACAATCTCTGCATAGCTGAACCTGCAAAACCAGTTTGATGTTCAGTGTCAGGTATTCTGAAATATGGCTTTTACCATAATTTTTCTCATATCTCCACACCCTCATGTGAACGGTGTCTGAATCTCTGTGTGTGATTACAGTCAAATGAAACACACTGGTTTTCTGCTGCCTGGAAATGATTAGATGACCACAGACTAGTGATGCTTTAACACCAGACCAGATGGCTTTTCACACCACCACACTGATCTGAACTGCAGAGATTCAATACTCCTGATACAAAATATCTGACCACTGAGGCTCACTGAGGCTCACTTAGGCTACTGTAACGCTGTCCTTAGATTCCTAACACATAATATATCTCATAACTACACATGATCACAGTGTGTTGAGTCCACTTCAGTTCATTCATATCAATCTGATCCAACCGCCTTTTCCAGTCTCATACTCCCTCATCCACCCCACCCTGTCCACTTCCTTGTAGTTCTGATGAAGCAAAACAGAAACTCAACTCAACTCTCACTCTGCTGCTGCTTCTCAGAGTGTGTGCTTGGTGTGTGTTTGTGTGTGAGCTAGAAAATGGCGGAGGCTATTTCTCAGGAGGAAGAGTCTTTCACATGTCCAGTGTGTCTGGATCTGCTGAAGGACCCAGTGACTATTCTCTGTGGACATAACTTCTGTATGAGGTGCATTAAGGGCTGCTGGGATCAGGAGGATCAGAAAGGAGTCTACAGCTGCCCCCTGTGCAAACACACCTTCACTCCCAGACCTGTCCTCTACAAAAACCCTCTGATTGCTGAGATGGTGGAGAAATTTGGGAAGATCAGAATCCAGACTGCTGCTCCTGTTCTATCTACTGCTGGACCTGGAGATGTGGAGTGTGACGTCTGCACTGGGAGAAAACTCAAAGCTGTGAAGTCCTGTTTGGATTGTCTCCTGTCTTACTGTGAAACTCACTTAAAGGTTCACAATGACGTAAACCCAGGAAGAAAACACTCAGTGATTGATGCCACAGGCCAGCTACAGGAGAGGATCTGCCCTCGTCATAAGAAGGTGTTTGAAATATTTTGTCGCACTGATCAGAGTTGTATCTGTTACCTGTGCACGATGGACGTACATAAAGGCCACGACACAGTCACAGCTGTAGAAGAATGGACCGACAAACAGGTGAGTGCTGAAGTTAGACTTGTCTTGTCATTTATTTTGAAAAGTCTATTATGCTATGATATGTCTGTACAATTACAAGAATATTATACTTCTTAAAGTCTATTTATTTTTGGAAGACTCTCTCTTGTCAGAGAAGACCTGTACCAGGAAATGATAGCAGGTACTGTGATATCCTTAGGGTGCTGAGGATTCACCACACATAGAGGTTCTCCAACGAATGTATTTATTAAATACTCATGAACACCATACACAAAAGCTGTTGCAGCTTCCAACTCTCATCTCTCACTCTGCTACTTGCTTCCTAACTAGCATGTCTCACACCATAGAACGTTAGCTCCCTCTAGAGGATATTGTGATGCATGCTTACGCATTCACTTTACTACATTCCCTCCCCTCAGAAAAAAACTAGTATAGACTATGCACAAGTTTTTTTGTATTCACAATAAAACCTCAACTGCACTAACTTATGCAAATTATTAACACTCAATAACACATGTCCAGCGCTTTTTTTTTTTTTTTTTTTAAATAAAATACATAAAACTCATGAACATATACGCTAGGGATTTGGGTGGACTACCTCATCCCAGTGAGATTCCAGGACGCATTCTTGTTCTGTGGCAGGGGAACTCACTACTAAGCTAGGTAAAGTCTTTTAAAGGTATACTATGCAGGATTGGCGATTTCATCGCCGGTTTCGCTTTCACTTTTCATTTTCGCTCGTTTTATGCTTGCATATTTCTCTTCCGAGCTTCCCCTACAGCTTTAGCGTGTATATTTGACAAAACTCCTCAATCGGTCAGTCTGCCGTGCCTTTTTATGAGACTTTACATGACACTTCCTGGAGTAGAGCATGGGTGCGTGCCCGGTGTCTCCTAAAGTTGCAAGTGTGGTTTTACCGCTACAGACCACTAGAGCGGCCAAAAAAACCATCGTTCGACCGGTAATGACTCATTTAATCATATATAACAGTATGGAACGAATTGACTAACTGAAAAACGTTGCATAGTATACCTTTAAGTACTCTGGAGTCTTCCTATCTCGCTGAGACCGTCTCACTGCTGGCTGTTCCTCCGCAGGGAGTGACTCAGTCAGTTCATCTGATGTTTCTGCCGTTGTGCTGTCACCTGCCTCAGCGTAGACAGGTGTCTCAGGAATGGTGGGTGGTTCCTGGTCATCCATTCTTGAAGTGTGTGACACTTCAGGTGTCACTGGTGTTACCGCACTTCTACTACGGACCTGGTCGATGTGTCGTCTCACCACCTGTCCATTTCCTAGTGCGACCCTGCATGATACTGGACCAGTCTTCTCCGTTACTGCCCCCAGTATCCAGGTCGGCCCTGCACTGTAGTTACGTGTGAAGACTAAGTCTCCTTCTTCCAGCGATCTTGCTCTAGCATGCATATCATGATATTGTTTTTGCTTCTCCTGCTTCCTCTGCACTCTATTTCGAACGTCCGGATGTATTGAATCTAGAGCTGATCTCAGCTTTCTACCGCACAATAACTCTGCTGGTGATTTGCCTGTTGTAGATTGAGGAGTTATTCGGTAGCTGAACAGTGCTCTGGCCATTTTAGTTTCAATGGAATCTCCTGTGCTCTTTTCAATGATGGACTTGAAGGTCTGAACTGCCCTTTCGGCTAAGCCATTAGAAGCAGGATGATATGGCGCTGTTGTGATGTGACGTATGCCATTCTTTTCTACAAATTCCTGAAACTCTTCACTGGTAAAGCAACTGCCGTTGTCTGACACTATAATCTCTGGTAGGCCATGTTGACTAAAACTCTGTCTCAGGCACTCAATAGTGACAGCCGAAGTCGATCTACTCACCGCATGTGCTTCAATCCACTTTGAGTAAGCGTCCACCAGAATCAGGAACATTTTTCCTTTCCATGGACCAGCATAATCAATGTGGATTCTTCTCCATGGCTTGTCTGGAACTTCCCACGGATGTAATGGGGCCACTGGAGGACTGTTTCTATTTTCCTGACATGTCACACACTCCTTCACCAGCGCCTCCACCTCTGCATCCATATTTGGCCACCACATGTAGCTACGGGCCAAACCTTTCATCCGTGTAATGCCTGGGTGGGTCTGGTGGAGCTGCCTGAGCAGAGCATTGCGCCCAGGTGGAGGAACCACTACTCGTCCTCCCCACAACACACAACCTTCCTGGGTGCTGAGCTCCTCCTGACGCCGGGTGTATGGTGTGAAGGCCGGATCCTCCACCTTCTTTGGCCAACCTCTTAGAATGTATTCCCTTACTCTTGCCAGCAGCGGATCTTTGTCAGTCCATTTCTTTATCTGCTGCGCCTTAATCAGAGGTGTTTCACTGTCTTCCAACAACAATACTCTCTCCTCCTCTCCAGGTGTTTCTTTTTCTTTCATCTCCAGTGGCAGTCTACTCAGAGCGTCTGCATTTGTGTGGTCTCTGCCTACCTTGTAGATAATGGTGTACTCATAAGCTCCTAATGTGACTGCCCACCTCTGGATCCGAGGAGATGTCATCTGGGGAATGGCTCTCATTTCACTGAATAGCAAAATTAGTGGCTTATGATCGGTTACAATGGTGAAGTTTCTTCCGTACAAATATTTGTGGAATTTCTTCACTCCAAAGACTACGGCCAGTCCCTCCTTATCCAGCTGCGAGTAATTTTTCTCAGCGGCATTGAGAGTCCTTGAAACAAACCCTATTGGTCTTTCCAAGCCATCTGGCATTTGATGGGAAAGTACTGCCCCCACCCCATAGGGCGAGGCATCACACGCCAAGATGAGGGGTTTGCGTGAATCATAGTGCACTAACACACTACAGGATTGAAGAAGCACTTTTGATTCTGTGAATGCCTTCTGCTGTTTTGAACCCCATGACCATTTTTCCTCCTTTTTTAAAAGGGCATGTAGCGGAGCCAGTAGTGTGGATAGTTTCGGGAGGAATCTGTGGTAGTAATTCAACAACCCTAGGTAGGCTTTCAATTCACTGACATTTTTTGGTTCAGGCGCTTGGGCTATAGCATCTACTTTGTCTGTCAGAGGATGCAACCCACTGGCGTTTATTTTGTGGCCTAGGAATGCCACTTCTTCACCCATGAACTCACACTTGCTTCTTCTCAATCTTAGTCCGCTCTTCTCCAATCTGCAGAGAACTTCTTCCAGGTTTTCCAGATGCTTTTGTTCATTTTCACCTGTAATTAAGATGTCGTCCAAATAAATGGCCACCTTTGGAATGCCACCTAAGATGCCCTCCATGGTTCTCTGAAAAATTGCTGGACTGGAGGCTACTCCGAAAGGTAGACGGGTGTATTCGAACAGGCCCTTATGTGTATTAATGGTTACATACTTCCTGGATTCTTCCTCCAGAACGACCTGTTGATAGGCATGACTCATGTCTAATTTTGTGAAGTGTTGCCCCCCATTTAACTGTGCAAACAGGTCCTCAACCCTAGGTATAGGATACTGGTCTACCCGCGATGCGCGGTTAACGGTGAGTTTGTAATCCCCACATATTCTAATTGACCCATCGGGTTTTCTGACTGGGACAATCGGCGCCGCCCATTCTGCAAACTGCACTGGTTCTATGATCTTGTTGTCCAGCAGCCTCTGTATCTCTCTCTCTACTAATGGCTTGACGGCGTATGGCACCGGTCGTGGTTTACACAATCTTGGCTGTGCTTCCCTATCCACATTGATCTTTGCTGTGACACCTTTAAGTTGCCCTAATCCTTCTTTAAACACTTCAGAGTGTCTTTCAAGTACCTTTTCTAGCTGTAATGGCAGTGCTGATTCCACCCTGTTTATCAGCTGCTCCGCCATGGCCAGCTCCTGTAGCCAGTTTCGCCCTAGGAGGTTTGGTCCTTCACCCTCCACTACTATCATCGGCAATGTCTTTTCTGTTCTTTCAGTCTGCACCGTCACATGGGCCAAGCCCAGCACTCCAAGCCTCTCTCCAGTATATGTTTTTAATTTTATCGAGCAGGGTTTCAGTTCTGACATTTCAGTTTTCTTACACAACTGCATGTATTGCTTGTTGCTTACTATGGTCACCCCACAGCCTGTGTCAATTTCCAATGTTACCTTCATTCCATTGATGTTTACTGCGCGAGTGATGGGAGCCACTTTGGATAATTCTTGTGACACGCTATATATGGTGTAAGTGCTAATGTCCTCCGTGTCACTCTCTTCCTCCCCTCGTAGCAGATGCGTCCGCCGTGCTCTGTCAAAACCTCTGCTGTCACCTTTCTGACCCTTGTATGTTGCTGTCTGTATATTTTGTCTTCCCGCCTTGGATCTGCAGACCCTCTTAATGTGTCCCCGCTTACCACAGTTGTGGCAGAGTTCTGTAGCAAACTTACATTCTGCCGCCGTGTGCTGCCCGTCGCATCGGTAACAACAGGGGAGTTTACGTGTAGTCTCAGCAGACACCTTGTGAACCGTTGCTTGAGCCCCGTGTGCATTTTGGTCGTGTCATCTGCTAACTTCCCTTGCAGATCTTTCACGTCCTTTGAAGCTGATTCCATCGCTTGGCATAACTTCAGTGCCTTATCGAATGTCAAATCCACTTCAGACAACAGCCTCCGTTGCATTCTATCGTCGTTCACTCCGCACACTAATCTATCTCTCAGCATTTGCGGCAGTGTAGCCCCGTATTCACAGTGTTGAGACAACTTCTTCAACTCAGCCACATAGACCGCGATAGACTCATTGCTCTTCCGTATGCGTGAATTAAATTTAAACCTTTGTACAATTTCACTCGGTTTAGGGTTGAAATGAGCCTTAAGGATCTGCTTGAGTTGTGCATAAGTTTTATCTTTAGGCACATGGGGGCTAACCAAACTCCGTAATAAACTATAAGTGGCTGCGCCCACTCCACTTAACAAAACAGCCTTCTGTTTGTCTTCCTCTGTAATGTCATTAGCTTCGAAGAAAAACATCGAACATTTCACTATATTCTTCCCATGACTGTGACATACAATCAAAAGGGGTCACCGTTCCTATCACTGCTGCCATCCTTCGTGGTTGTTCGCAACAACTCCAAGTTCAGCACTCTCACCGTTTCTCCACGCTCCCTCTGGAAGTTTTGGGTTTACTCCTCGTCGCCAATTGTGTGATATCCTTAGGGTGCTGAGGATTCACCACACATAGAGGTTCTCCAACGAATGTATTTATTAAATACTCATGAACACCATACACAAAAGCTGTTGCAGCTTCCAACTCTCATCTCTCACTCTGCTACTTGCTTCCTAACTAGCATGTCTCACACCATAGAACGTTAGCTCCCTCTAGAGGATATTGTGATGCATGCTTACGAATTCACTTTACTACAGGTACAAAGTGCAAAATGTATAAACTCTGTGAAACATTGACATGCTGTATCAGCTAAATATGACACTGCACAAAATATCAAATACAGGCTGTGAGCCAACTTGACTTGTGTTTAATGCCTAATGTCAGAGGTTCTACTGAAAACAAGTGAACTGAAAGCATAGTTAAGACAACCAAATTACTGACCACATTTCTCCAATACTGAAGACCCTGCACAGCATTTTTATAAATCATTATGATTACCTATCAGGCTTCCTTCAGCAGTAGCATCTTCCAGACCTCTCAGGTCACAAGGACAAATACTTGTTGGTAAAACCTGCTGCGGTAATTAAACAGCTTTCAGCTGCAATGCAAACAGCTCTGGACCCAACTGTTGCCAGTTTGAGACCAAACTGTTCTCAGGATGCTCTCTGCTAACTGATCAAATGCAGTTCCTGTTCAACAGAAGCACTTTATCTGTTAACTTTTTTGTCTTTTAATTATTATGTTTATGGAATATATTTGAACTATTTCCCTTTTATGATTCTATTTGTGCATTACATGTAAAGCACATGGAAATGTGAAATGTATGAAAAGTCCTGTCCAATATAAATAAACTTGCCGTACATCTACATTTGTATCAACAGAAACAGTTGGGGCAGACCCAGAGGAGATTCCAGCAGAGAATCCAGGAGAGAGTGAAGGAGCTGCAGGAGCTGAGGAAGGCTGTGAAGACTCTCAAGGTGAGTACCGGTACTGACCAGAGGAGAAGACAACAGCTTCAACTCTACAATGTAATCATAATTGATATGGCACCTTGGTCTATTGACAAATCTGCATCTAGATTTTAGGTGTCAGATGCTTGCCAGAACAATCTCCCTTTTTATTCAATTGCTTCATGATACAAATGCTGAGTCCCAATGAATATTATTATAACAATTGCATGTAGGCTACAAAGTCTGTGGTGTAAGTAAAGTATGTAAAGTATGCTGAATTCTGGGGTGTCATTAGCACTAAAACATTCTAATTCCATCCTCAGGCCAGGTTATTGTGAGCCCAGTGAATAACTGTGCCTCTGCTGCCATCTCTGCAGCACCCAAAGAACCACTGACACCATGAAACACGTTCAGCTTCACCTCCCTCTGTGTGTCTCCTGCCCTCCTCTTTGTGTGTCCTAACAGAGCTCTGCACAGACAGCAGTGGAGGACAGTGAGAGGATCTTCACTGAGATGATCCGCTCCATTGAGAGAAGGCGCTCTGAGGTGACAGAGCTGATCAGAGCTCAGGAGAAGGCTGAGGTGAGTCGGGCTGAAGGACTCCTGCAGAGACTGGAGCAGGAGATTGCTGAGCTGAAGAGGACAGATGCTGAACTGGAGCAGCTTTCACACACGGAGGATCACATCCATTTCCTCAAGGTAACATTTGCCTGCCCTCATGAAACTGAAATTTAATGTAAAGAATAAGAGAGTATTGAGTTGATAGCTTTCTGTGAAATATATGATGTCCAAACACCAACAGTGTGGATTACAAATCTGTATGTGAGCTGTATGATGTGTGATGAGGTAATACATTGTATTGCTTTACATGCAGTATGTACAGTACAGTATGTAACTAACATGTGCACACTTAAACACACCAATGCTTAATAGAGATCGCTAAGACATGTGACCAACGTCATCAAAACACAAAGAATTATGGGTGCGTTTGGCTCGCCTGATGCCAGCCCATGTAAACTAGTGTTCTGGGTCTATGATCTGGCATGATAATAATGAAAACTAAGCGGGGAAAAATTGTGCAAAAAACAGAACATAATCTTGCGCTTCCTTACTGCTGCTATCCATGCCATTTCTCGCCTTTTTGTCACGTCTGAAACATGGCGTGTACTATTATTTGTCCACGCTGGAAAACGATAAAAGATAAGCTTCATGTTACTCTATTGAATTTTATAACACAGCAGGTAAACGGCATTTCGACAACTGCACTTCGTTGTTCCCGCACGTCAGTAAAAAACGTAAGTTTTGTGCCACCTATTCCCAAAATGCGTTGCGTTTTACGTCACGTTCTCAATCTCTATTACACACACAATAAACCAACAGATCTAATCCATTATATTGTATATGCAGTCTTTTGGGAAACAGCCCTGACTGAATATGCAGGTGGCATGTGTCACCTTTTCTCTCACTGGTGCTCCTTGCAGTATAGTTCCAACCAGCATGACATTCATAATCAATTCTCTCAACTTTTATATTTTTCTTTGTAGAATATCCCATCATTCCGATACTCTCCTTGCTCTCCCAGCATGACCATCAACCAAAGTGTCTCTTTTGATGCTGTGAAGGAATCTGTCTCTGCAGTGAAGGTGCAGCTGGAGGAGAAACTGGAAGGCATCTTCAAGCAGGAAGTGGCCAAGATATCTGCAGCAGGTTGGACAAACCTCTAGAATGGATGCAAGGATGAACTACTTTTATAAAACACTGTTATGTTCAAACAGTTATGGATTCATTTGACTCTGTGTTCTGTGTCTCTCAACAGTGGCTCATATCGAGATCCTCCAGTCTTTAGAATGTGAGTCTGTCATTAAATTGCATTCCTATCTTAAGCTGAAAACATATTTCACTAAGATGTTTGCAAGATGTGTTTTGTTTTGTTTTGCTTTGCTAATCCTGGGTGAATGAATGTCTCTGTGGTACTCTGTGTTGGTTCCCAGATACTGATCCTGAACTCCCAATCAGAAGAACAAACAGTAAGAGCAGCATGCCACCAACCAGTACGTCTTTACTCACTCATTCTAACAGCCTCTAAGCCGTTACATCTGGGGTCAAGCAATGGAATAACAGTTTCACTGAATCTTTTTATCTCTAAAACCCTATTTCAGATGTCACACCTAAGAGGCATGGGTGTGTGGCTGGGCCCTAGAATGCAACATTAAGGTCCTTTACATTGTACATTGATCAGTGTACAAAAGCAGAAGCTGATGGAGATCAATGATAGAGATAGAATTCAGCTTTAACTAACAGTCACATTAAAATGCACCCCAAACTAGATTACACCCATTACTTCTGCAGTAGTCTTGTGATAATGAACTGAGTGTGGGGGGTTAGAACTGAAGGTCCTCAAACAGGCCCCTACCCTCCTAATGAAGTCAAGTCAAGTCAAGTCAGTTTTATTGTCAATACTTCACATGTGTTATACAAAGGAATTGAAATTACATTCCCCGCTATCCCATGCGTAGACATACACCCAGACAAGACAGAACATGACACCACCAGGGAAGACAGGACATGACAACAGTAAAGTGCAGAGACATTCAATAAAGTGCAGAGAGCTTAAGGCTTGTTCCATAGAATGGCAGATGAGGGACTCGTCAGTGGGAGGTTGGAGGCCTTTAAGATTTAAGCAGCTGGGGACTCATAATGCAGCATAACCTTCTCCATACAATCTCCACTGATGTGATTTAAAAATGAGCGCGCTGTCATCAATATATATTATCTCGGCAAATGCATATGTTTTATTGGTAGTAAAGTGATATTTTCTGTTTTAGTGTCTGATGTTTCAGTGTCTGGTGTTTTTCCTGAACCAGTGACCAGAGAGGAGTTCTTGCAGTGTAAGTTGGACACACAAACAATCAGACATCCACATTCAGCTGTCCATCGTATTCGATGATGAATCTTGTTTCAGGGATGATGGGGGGGGGCTTTGCTCTCTGTTAGCTGCTGCTTCAATACAGCCAGTGTTGCTGAGGATGTGTGTATGGGGGATTCCATCTTCCCAGGACAAACTGAGTATCTTTTGTAGTCAGCAGATGTGGAAGGCCTCTAGATTGGTGATGTGCTGGCGGTATGGGGTCCAGCACTCTGCCCCATATAGCACAGTGGAAAGACATACTGCCTTGTAAATGGTGACCTTGGTACTGACCTTCGCGTGCGCGCACACACACACACACACACACGCACACACACACAGGGCCATGAAAACACACACAAACACATCTACATCAGGAAATGTGTATTTTGTCCACCTGCACTGCAAAAAATGCCCCTCTGGAAACAAGAAAAAAATCCTTAAAATGAGGTTAAAATCATGTATTTCAAGCAAAAAAATCTGCCAATGGGGTAAGCAATTTTTTCTTGGTAAGAATTCTTGAAGTTAGTATAACATTCTTGCCACTTGTATTCTTAAAACTAGGCCAACCTTTAACTCAAAATAAGGTCATATAGCTCATATTCAGTAACTGGAAAGAAGGAAAATTTGCTTATATTAGGCAATACGTCTTGAATCAAAAAAAATTAAATAAGTATGTTTTGCTTAATATCAGCCTGTACAAATAGCTTGTGTTGCTTATATTGAGAAATTCCCTCTTGTATTGAGAAGAAATGTTAAGTAAAACTATCTTGAAATGAGACAATATGGGCTACCATCAATGCAGTTCACAAGCTTTTATTGCTGGAAAGAAGGGACATTTGCTTATAGTAGACAATATGTCTTGAATCAAAAAACAGTAAATAAGAATGTCTTGCTTGATATTAGCCTGTAAATATAGCTTGTGGTGCTTATATTCAGAAATTCTCTCTTGTATTGAGAAGAACATGGTAAGTAAGATGATCTTGAAATGAGACAATACTGTATGGGCTACCATCAATGCAGTTCACAAGCTGAATTTTAGGCTGTTTTACTTTTTACCACAGTTGGTCACAAACCGACATGTAAAAACAATATTTCTTAGTGCACACATGCCACAAAAAGCAAACTTCCACTATGATCTTGGAGTATCAAAGTACATCAATGATCACTTTTAAACTAACATGTGAACAGGTTGGGGCAGGCAAACTCTCATCACAACAGATTCACATTAACAGTTTTGTTTTTTTCTGAAGAAAAAACACAAACAAACAAACAAGAACCCCACCATAAAACAATCTCCATGATGCTTAATTAGGCTTGGAGTGGTAAAGAGAGAGGAAGGGAGGGAGAGATGTAGAAAGAGGTGAGGAAGAAGAGAAGAGAAAGGGGAGGAAGAGAGAGAATTGAAGGAGAAAGAGAGTCAGAGAAAGATAGAAAGATGAAGGGGACAGACAGAAAGAGATAGCGAGAGTGAGCAGTTGAAAGATAGAGAAAGAGGGAGAGTGGACAGAGACAGAGAAAGAGAGTTGGGGTGGGAAAACAGACTAGGGGGACAAAGGAGGGAGAGAGATGAAAGAGAAAAAGGGGAAAAGGAAAGAAGGGGAAAGAAACATAGAAAAAGGAAGGGAACATGTGAAAGAGTGTCAGTTTAACACCTGCTCATTCTAAGAAGGCCATCCACTCTCCAATGGCCTTCCTGTAGGAAGGGGTGACATCACCATCATGGAGTGTGTCCCCGACCACTTCAGTCTGGATCACCGAGAGGAGTGTGCAGATTGTCTTTGGATAACGTAGGTGGAAAACGTAGTAGCAGCCCATGAGGTAAAGCAGTGTTTCGTGAAATTTCTTGCGCGGAAATGTGCACAATGTTGTTGCGCCAATGGCGAGAAGGCAGTTTTCTTCTCCCAACAGGACAACTGGGCATGCTTGTGTGCGCAGGAAAGCATCAGGATTCTCCGAGGGCTGCAAAGAGAAAGTGGACAAAATCAAACATGACTGTTGTTTCGCTCCTGTTTGTTTTACATGCAATTGATGAGTTAGCCTCTGTCAGTTTGTGAGCCATGTTTGCATGTGTGTACACCAGCCCTTACAAAGGAAACATAACTTATGTCTGACCCACCGTTAAAACGTGGAAAATTGCCTCAATTTGGCTGCGCGCCTTCGAGTTTGATGGAAAGAGCTGCGGTAAAGCGGTGAAGACGGCGATGGCATGTTCAACTAGATCAAAAGAAAACAAAATCAGATATGAAAAATAAGCACTGAACTCAATATTCTCATCACTAAACCCACCACACCATATAACTCACCGCCGTCCATGGTCAGGGGGGCCTTCATTACATGCTTCACCACTCCATAGTATTGGACCTTACCATAGAACGAATTCCATCTTTCTCTCAAGTCTTTCAAGAAGTCAATGTTGTCCTTTTCAACAATTCGACGAAACTCATCCATGATCTGAAATAGAAAAGAAACACAACAGAGAAAACTAATTACTGTTTTGATAGTAATAACCGGGATGAGAGAGGATAGAAAGATGAGAGAAAAAGGGGGAAAGAGAGATAGAGAGAAGAGTTGTATGGCTGATAAAAGTCATTGTCTTACATGGTCAAGATCCCGGAAGCAAGGATAGGCCTCAAGTATCTTGCCAGGCCTATCTTGCTCTCTGATGGTATCCGAATCAATAAACTTTCTACGGGCTGAAAACTCTAGGTTAAGCAGTTGTGAGACAGCAGCCTTATTAGGCTTCTTCGACTTAAACATCATCTGTAGTGTGTGATGATGCTGCGCCTGCGTCTTCTCACTATCCATAGGCTCAGGAACTGCAAAGAATAGAGAAACAAACTATCTCAGTTCATCAGAGATCTGCCTGGCTGTAATTGTAACTTTTTTACAGCCAACTGTAAACTTTTGACCGGTAGTGTAGGTTCCTTAATAAGACTAATGGTCATTGGTCACTGGATAAATTTACACATTTCAGCTAATGACCTCTGATGGCATAGTTGAAAATTAGGAAAACAAAAGACTGCAGTGCAGGCAGACTGTATTCCAATAAAATGCAATCTACCACTCAAACTATATTACCTGAAACCTACTTAATCTAAATAGTTTGACATACAAGTCAAATGTAATACCTGTGAGTGTGTTTGGCTCATCTTCGCTGTCCCCCAGTTGTGATACTTGGTTGTCCCTTTTCGGGGTACTCGCCCTGAGTGATGTTTCCAAGATGACTGTAGAGGCGCTGGAATCGCAATCACTGAAGGTAGAGCTAAGACTCTCATCAGCATCCCCATCTGGGCGCTGCTTCTTGGCAGGTGGGGCTTTAGATTTGGATTTGACAGGACTTTTCATGTTTGATAGTCTCTTCATGAGTCTCTTAGACACATCTTCCTGTAAAGATATACATCTCATTTAGACAGGCAAAGCAACGCCATTTTCATCTGTAAAACTATAATGACAAGAATCTGTGCATACCCACACACCGTCTGATGAGTTGTCCTTTATCATTGGGTAATACTCTACTAGACGCTTAGCCATGGAAGTGACCTCATGTTTTGTTGGATAACGGGAGTCCTGAGATGCACGGGCAATGGCTATCATGTTTGTCATTGTGTTTCGGACGAGGCGGCAGTAAAGCTCCTTCGACAAAGTGACCTCTTGTTCTTTTCCAAGTCTCTGCTTCTCAAAATATGAACGTCTCACCTGCTCAAGCTCACTGTCAGTAAAGATAACATACTGCATACTGGAAAATTTTAAAACATTGCTGGGAGACACCACATCACATGGAGGTGTTGATGATGACCTAGCCATTGCAGAGGGGTCCTCATCCACCTGTATACAAGAACATCAACAATCAAAACTTTAACATATTAAGCACTAAATGAATACACAAGATATGTAGGCTACCAGAATAAACGAATCTTATGACTGCTTAGCAGTAGTGCTAGTGTTATAGTTACTGTAGTGCTTCTTACATGGTCCTCCACGTGGATTTTGAGCCAAACATCTTTTCGTCGAAGAAAGTGCTCTGGACCAGGAAAGAGATCCCTAATGTCATCTCTAGACAGTGTGCGCAGGATATCCTCAGTGATATTAGCTGCTGTTGAGTATAAAGCACAGACACCTCAATATCTACATTTAGTCATTTAGCAGGCAATTTTATCAAAAACGATTTACAAGGGAGGATAATATTCCAACTACGTTGCAACAGAGACATTAGTATACAGTAAATAGGCTAGTTTGTGATACCTAGCCATGCTAACTAGCGCCATAGCATGAACTTGATAAACTAGCTAGTAATAGCTTATATTTCATGTTGAAATGCAATTTGAAAAGAACAATACATACCTCTGAGCGTGGCAAGTGTTACTTCGTCGAAATCTTCCATGTCCAATAAATTGGCAACACTTAAATTCCTCTTCTCGGTCACTTCACTTTTCTCATCAAACGCAATGCATATACGTTAGAAGTAATGCGCGCCCAAACCTGGCTCAAACCAAACAGGTGGAATGTACCAAGTGCTTTCCCACCGAAAGGGGGAGGGTGGGTAGCCTAATCCAAAGAAATGTAAAATGTACTTTGCATTCCTCTTTGATATTGATCGATTTTTTTTATTGAATTGACACTGTACTTTCAAGTATGTTAGATAAATGCACTTATGTATTATTATATGGACAATAACATTCATTTTGATAACACATTTGTTTGGACTCGTCCATTCTTCCGCTTGCTTTGAAAAAAAAAAAAACTTCATTTGAAAGAGATATCAACACTTGAGAAGATGTTGCAGCAAAGTGATCATTATTCGTTAGAATCTAGATACAAGCCTCAAACACGTTTGATGTACTGTAGGTTAAATGCTAATTTTTTTCACACTGCAAAAACGGTTTATCTAATACAATCCAACAAGTGTTATTTATCTTATATCAAGATCAACTAAATACATGGGCCTTGTTTTCAGCAGGCTAGGCTACATTTGACTTGAATTAAGGCTTTGACTTATTTTAAGATGTCTCATCTTGAAAATAAGCAAATTTGTCCGGCAGTGCGTTAAGCAAATTTGCCCTAAAACAAGCAAATTTGTCTGCCAGTGCACCTACATTTGTCTGCGGCTTAGACTTCTTAAAATAAGTCAAAGTCTTCTTAAATTAAGTCAAAATGATCTTTCAAGAGAACATCATAGGCTAGGCCTAGCCTACTTAAAATAAGAGTTTTGTTCTTAATATAAGATGTCTCATCTTGAAAACAAGCAAATTTGTCCGGCAGTGCGTTAAGCAAATTTGCCCTAAAACAAGCAAATTTCTCTGCCAGTGCACCTACATTTGTCTGCGGCTTGGACTTCTTAAAATAAGTCAAAGTCTTCTTAAATTAAGTCAAAATGATCTTTCGAGAGAACATCATAAGCATACTTAAAATAAGATTTTTGTTCTTAATATCAGATGAATAATATTTGGTTAGATTTAATTTTTTGCAATAATGATGTTTCTTTGACTGTTCTTGATTTAAGAAAATATCATTCTTAAATCAAGAATATATATGTCTTAAAATAAGGAGACAACCTGGTTGCTCAGATGCTGAACAAAAGTTGATCTAATTTCTAGATCATTTGAACTCAAAATAAGCTGCAAATTCTTGCTTAGAAAAAGTAAGACATATATTCTAAAAACAAGCTTGAGTTTTGGCCGATAACAAGATATTTTTTCTATCAGTGCTTAAAACTAGAAAAAAACCCAGATTAATTTCCCCAAAATAAGTAAATTCCCCTTTCTTAAAAATCACTTTTTGCAGTGTGCCACTCTGGTGATATCGTTATAGTAACCTAAATGATCACGACTATCAGCATTATTGCATTACGATTTTTATCTAAACCTTTCACTAATGTTAGATAGAACTCAACATTAGCCTGTCCTTTATGCACATCAACAAAACTAAAGGTCAACAGAACAGCATTTATATACCATATAAAAGTGATGTGGCTGCAGTGGCTCCTTTAAGACAATCTTTTGGTGTGAGTTCTCTGGAGCTAGTCTAACTATGCTGTGTAGCCTACAGCTACTGTCTGATTTTAATATTTAGAGCTCTATACTTAACATTTAACATTTATGTTCTATTTGGCTTGTTATGAAATCATGCATTGACCAATATAGGCACAGTTCAGTTTAAAAAACTGACATACATGCATGTTTAGCATTTTGTGAAAATACATCATTATGGCTACATTATCAAACTCTTAACCAAGAGCTGTATATACTCTGATTCTAAATATTGACAGATATCTGCCATTTGGAAACCATGTTGAAATTTGCTACAATTTATTTCAAAACTGGATTACTCTGGAATGTCTAATTATACATTACACCTTTTGTGTTCGGTAAAGTCTGCTGTTTATTCTGATTTATGGTTTGTCATTAGGCCTGTCACGATAACAAATTTTGCTGGACGATAAATTGTCCCAGAAATTATTGCGATAAACGATAATATTGCCGTTCTGAGATCATTTTTATCTAATATAATGATAATGGCATAATAATGCAGGTACACCTTTTCAAAGATCAATAACTTGTATTTCTAAAGAATAAGGAACTGGAATGGGAAGACATTTTTAAATATCCACAATAAATGAACAAAACAACCAAAAACAATAAATACAATGGACTCTCAGTCTCTACTAACACTCTGTTTAAGGGCCAGCAAATTAAAACGTGACATGCAACAGGGGGCGTGTAGAGTGACAGTTGCTAAGCCTTATGCACGGAACTAAATGTCATCATAGCTGATCAATTAGGCCTACGCAGTCAGCTAAACATTTGAAACTTGCGCAAAACGGCATGAACCCAGCATCTGCACGTCACATAAAACACAAATTGAAGCAATAAGTTGGTCCGCGGATAATCCTACTGCAAAGCCTTTTCACAGGTATGCTACGTTTATGACATATAACGTTGATTACGAACACATTTCACCACAGCTGACAATTAGCTTACGACATTTTAACCGGAGCTGCCGGCTGTTTTGGCTGATTCTTGAGCTCTCAGCGGAGTGCAGACTTTGCGGAGTGTGTCTTTATCAGATGATGAAAGAACGTAGCTTATAAGCATGATTTTCTGAACTGCATTATCACTATTTTTACCCCCATACCTGTCAAGCTACAACAGAAAGCCTCTTCAGTGTGCTTAGGCCAATCGCCAAAGCCTCGTCTAGCCTGTTAATCAAATGAATGTAAGAAAGTAAAGTTGTCCGTCATGTTATTGAAAGATACATGTCTGACAAGTGACTGACATGAGGGTTCACTCCTCGTTAGGCTGCGCTAAAGGAACCGAGAGGGGTCGCCGTGGTTATCCTCTCTTTCGTGGAGAGAGAGAGAGACGAGAAAAACAATCAAGCATGAAAATGGAAATTATCGCGGCCGGAAAAGTTATCGAGCTCATTTTTTTTATCGTGCGATTTATTGATTTATTGAATATCGCGACAGGCCTATTTGTCATGTGTTTTCTCACAAACCCTTAATCACAGCAAACAGCGGCTAACTAGCTACCGCTACCTTAAACTACCGTTTAACAGCTGAGAAAAGCCCTTTCATGTGATATCTGTGTGATGAGTACTTCTGGAGTAGCTCAACACAGAAGAATGGGTAAATGTGGACGCACTTTGTGTGCCTACTGTAGTGTCAATAAGTGAAGCACTGCACCATGCTACAGAGAGACTGCTGCTCTCTGGTGGTTATTATACAGTAGGAAACTTCAAATCAGTGTGTGATTTACCCCTATAGGCTACTGATGACGTTGCAGTACACAATCTCTGTGGGACACTCTCTTATTTTAAGTCGTCAGGGCCTATTAAAACGTGCCCGACGCCCATATCTGACTGTATATTTGTGGTATACTAGCTCTATCTTACCTGCTCACACACACACACACAGAAATGCACACAATAACATGTGCAATCACACAAAGATGCACACACACCCAGTGACATTAAGAAATGCACGCGCACACACACACACACACACACACACACACACACACACACACACACACACACACACACAAGCTCACACACACACAAACACACACACACACACACACACACACACACACACACACACACACACACACACACACACACACACACACACACACACACACACACACACGGGGCGGCAGTGGCTCAGGAGGTAGAGGAGTCGTCCAGTAAGACACCTAACCCCAGTGCTCCAGATGAGCAGGTTGGTGCCTTTCATGGCAGTGTAAGAGGGTGCAAAAACAGTCCCAAACGCGCTACACAAACACATCGGACGTTCTCCCTTTACATGCGTGAAGAACAATGGATCAGTAGCCATGTGGAGTTAAATGATAATGTTATTAGGAAATTCACCACGATTAAATCTGACTCCATAAGACATATTGTACCTCTAATACATTACCAAATAACTAATGATGTTAACTATGGTAGAGAATGGAATGGCACACTAAACTTTAGAGATATGCAAACTGAGCGAGGAGAATTAACCATTTATTAGGCCTTGAGCCTTAGGTAAGAGTAAAAGTATCAGTAATTATCCTTAAACAAAGTAACAAAGGATAAGTAATCTTAACCTCAAAACAAACAATAAACTTGGACTTAAACCTTAACACGTTACCAAGTTAAAATGCTACATACACCAGATAAAACAATATATCAAATAATGAAAATAACAAACCCCATAAAGAAATCAAAAGATAGAGAGAGAGAGAGAAAGGCAGGGAGAGAGAGAGAGAGAAAGAGAGGGGCAGAGAGGTCAGTGTGACCTCTTGCCTAGACCAGAGCAGAGCAGGAAGAGAAGAGTCACCTCTTGCCCAAAGCTGAGAAAGTGAGAGAAGAGCGCGCATCACACCAAGAGATTCTCTTTTTTCATTCATCCAGCCACCCCCCACTCAGCAGGACCTCTTTACCTGAAAGTGGGTGTGGCGTCTAAAACTCTATAATATAGTTCTTAGTCCATAACCATGTACAAATATATTAGATTGCAATGAAACTGTGATTAGGCTGTTGCCCACATTACAAGTATTAATTCAAGACCAAACATGGATGTATTATCATTTGTCATGAAACAGATACATTTTAGTTTCCAACATTGAGTTTTCCAGGGAAAAACTGGAGGTGTGTCCGCCTTGGCTCGAGCCTCCCTGGCCAAATGGTGGTCCACACAATGGGGTACTTTAAATGCAACCAAGTCACCTGAATACAAAGGAGTCTAGCTGTGAGGTCGTCTCCCCCGTTCTGAACTTTAGTGGATGGAAAATTACCAGCTTACAGTCGCCCGATTGACACTGTGAAGTCATTATCTCATAAGTGTCAAAAAATGAAAGCTGGCCATCCATATTCACATATTTGTCCATAGTGTCCAAAGGAATCTCTCAGAGTAGTTTTGACATTAGTTGACCGAGCTTCTCCGGTCTAAAACAAGTTCTCAGGATCAGGTGAGCATTGCTGCAGCGTGGAATATTCTTCTTTGTGTAAAAGCAATCTGGAGTTGAGCAGAATCGTGAGAGTATCGTCTGTCTGCTGTAACATTAGAATATCAATAGTCTTTTGCTTTTTCGATGAGTTGGGCATGTATATAGGGAAAAGACAGGAAAGAGAGAAAGAGCAAAACAAACAAACCAATATACAAATTTCTAAATAAATGGAATTAAACACATTCTGGTGTATCTCAAATTGAAAAAAATGTTTCATAAGATAAATCATCTTTGTCACTGGCATTATTTGCATACTGAATACAAATCTATCAAGAAAATCAAATCAAATAATCAAAGAATGTATATAAATGATTGGTTAAAAGGAAAGCAAATTAGTTCATCCCAGCAGTTAAAATTCTTCAATTTAAATCATTAATCGAAAATTTACTTGTGTGTGTGTATGTGCTTTATCACTTCTGGACATTCAACAATAGACTTAACATTTAGTTGGTATAAGAATGTCGGCATGATGTGTCTGCCACACAGTCAGCTGCACATGGGCCTCCTTTTGGCAGAGACAGGTACAGACATTAAAATTTCAGGTGGTAGTCATACTAATCAACAATCTACAACATTGTATCTCCCACTTTTTTTTTTTTTTTTTAATATACATTTTTATGGGCATTATTTGTTAGTCACGAGAGATCCAACCTAACATTCATTCAGCAGATACTCTTTGGTTCAGTGACCGTTCATTTGGTTTAACCGGTGAGTATAAAGAAAAACAAAAAGTGTGAAGAATAATCATGCTACTAGCATCTGCACAGTTAAATGCTTTCAAGCCTCAACACTTACAGAGTCTACACACTCACTATACATGAGCATACAACAAGCTAGCAAATACCATTATCTTCAAAGTAAATTAAAACACTGTCTGAATATCTGACTAACAAATTTCCCATCAGAGCACCTTGGGAGAACAATGCTACAGGTTGTTGCATGGAATTATCTGTGCTATTATTAGTATAGGTTAATGTTATCATGTTCAGTTTAAAAAATATAAATTCTGTCTTACCATGGTCTTGAATGGTTAGTCTGCATCATTACATTGTCCTTCAGTGAAAGCACACACACACACGGCAATTTTGCGCCTTAACACCTAGAACAATGGATGGGTCCAGAGGCATGGGGGTTGATAGGAGAAGCAAAGGTGTTAGATGATTGGACTCTGCGTTGGCGGTGTTTTCGAAAGCCTGTTGACCAACATGTCTGCATCTCATGTTCTGATTTTCCACATGAGTTGCAGACAATGCTTGGGTCGTTTGCGTCCATGTGTTGGATAGCCTCCTTTTCGCAGTGTGTTTGCGCTGTTCCAGTGGTGTTAGAAGAGACGTCGTTGCTTGAGTCGGCTGTGAACGACAATTCTGACGAAGCAACATTCTCTAACATCGCTTTGTTGGGGATAGCCACATATCTCGCATCAGAGAAAGGTTTCAATGACTGCGCGGTGTTCAATAATGAATAAATGCAAATAATGAGAAGTAACAAGATAACACCGTCCATCATTGCATGTTTTTTTGTTTGTAACGCATGTATTTCAATGAAAAATCGCCAGTTGCATATCTCTATCCCACTAGAGTAAGAAGTAATGTCTTCAGTTTCAACAATTTTAGCCATTTTCTGTCTTAATGTATTAAACAAAGAAATATTATCACGTGTCTACATCTGTCCATGTTCGTATTTCCGTATAACGGAGAGAGCAAAGTTTCTGAATATTTAGGTGAGATAGCGAAAATGATGCGTAGGCCTATGCGTGTGCTTTCTGCTACACGTCTTTAAGAAGTTTTTCTACTCACCAAATTTCAGAAATATAGGTACATCCCGTCATAACGATCACGTCGAGGTCGCCACTTGTAAGAGGGTGCACAAACAGTCCCAAACGCGCTACACAAACACGTCGGACGTTCTCCCTTTACATGCGTGAAGAACAATGGATCAGTAGCCATGTGGAGTTAAATGATAATGTTATTAGGAAATTCACCACGATTAAATCTGACTCCATAAGACATATTGTACCTCTAATACATTACCAAATAACTAATGATGTTAACTATGGTAGAGAATGGAATGGCACACTAAACTTTAGAGATATGCAAACTGAGCGAGGAGAATTAACCATTTATTAGGCCTTGAGCCTTAGGTAAGAGTAAAAGTATCAGTAATTATCCTTAAACAAAGTAACAAAGGATAAGTAATCTTAACCTCAAAACAAACAATAAACTTGGACTTAAACCTTAACACGTTACCAAGTTAAAATGCTACATACACCAGATAAAACAATATATCAAATAATGAAAATAACAAACCCCATAAAGAAATCAAAAGATAGAGAGAGAGAGAGAAAGGCAGGGAGAGAGAGAGAGAGAAAGAGAGGGGCAGAGAGGTCAGTGTGACCTCTTGCCTAGACCAGAGCAGAGCAGGAAGAGAAGAGTCACCTCTTGCCCAAAGCTGAGAAAGTGAGAGAAGAGCGCGCATCACACCAAGAGATTCTCTTTTTTCATTCATCCAGCCACCCCCCACTCAGCAGGACCTCTTTACCTGAAAGTGGGTGTGGCGTCTAAAACTCTATAATATAGTTCTTAGTCCATAACCATGTACAAATATATTAGATTGCAATGAAACTGTGATTAGGCTGTTGCCCACATTACAAGTATTAATTCAAGACCAAACATGGATGTATTATCATTTGTCATGAAACAGATACATTTTAGTTTCCAACATTGAGTTTTCCAGGGAAAAACTGGAGGTGTGTCCGCCTTGGCTCGAGCCTCCCTGGCCAAATGGTGGTCCACACAATGGGGTACTTTAAATGCAACCAAGTCACCTGAATACAAAGGAGTCTAGCTGTGAGGTCGTCTCCCCCGTTCTGAACTTTAGTGGATGGAAAATTACCAGCTTACAGCAGCCTCAGCCATCAGTGTGTGTGAATGGATGAATGTGGGGCATGATATGTAAAGCGCTTTGGATGCTCGCAGAAGCTGATAAAAGTACATAAATGCAGTGCATTTACCATTTACCATACACAAACACACACATACAATACACGCACATAAACACACCACACACACACACACACACACACATATACATGACTATGCACATGTGCACATGTATTTACACACCCCCCCACACACACACACACACACACTCACGACCATGCACTTGAACTCACTCAGGTACACACACATAGAGAAAGACACACACACATGCACGCACACACTTTCAGACACATGTGTACGTGCACACTCACACACACATTCGGGCAGCCATGGCCTACTGGTCAGGAAAAATGTGTGTGGGGGGAGTGGTTGAGCACTACTTTCCCATACCCACATCCACAGCTGAAGTGCCCTTGAGGAAGGCATCTAACCCCTCACTGCTCCCTGAGTGCTCCTGTATCAAGGCAGCTCACTGCTCTGGGTTAGTGTGAGCTTCATCTCACTGTGTGTTCACTGTACTGTGTGTGTTCACTAATTCACGGATGGGATAAATGCAGCGACCAAATTCCTTGTATACGCAACTTGGCCAAGAAGCCTGATTTACACACACACACACACACCCTGAAACCCTGACACACACGTGTATTTACACACATACACACACACACACACGCACACACACACAGACACATTTTCACGTACACAACCATACACATGTACACATTGACGTGTTTCCTAGACCTCATCCCTATGGAGCAGATTACTTTCCCACAGAGACAAGAGTGAGCCGTCGTTCTCGCAGATTGCGGAGGTCCGCTAGAGAGAGAATATTCCCACACGGTGAAACAACTCCCCTAGCGGTTATGATCCGCCATATTAGAAGAGAGACAGAACAATGCCCATCTATAGTCCCGTTAGCAGCTCTTGAATCAAGTGAACCAGTTTGTGTGGAAAATGAGAGAACGAATGTTGAAGAATGTATGGGATTGTTGAATCATATAACGTTGACAGACTGAATTGAGTAAATGAGAATGTATGTGTCTGAAAGTCATGGAAAAAATGAATGAATGATGTTATGCAAGTTATATACCAGCACCAATAGACACGTTAATACAGCAAAGAATGTACCACACAGTTTGAAGTGCCTTTAATACAGATTTGTTTTCTTTCTTTAATAAAAATGCAACCAATGACGAAATAATGTTTACCGTGCCTGTGATCTAATGAATGTTAAGGTATGCACTGATGATGTTGGAATGTAACCTAACTAAGCATACTTAGACGTGGCCTCGATGTATGTGAAGTATAGATGGCTTATTTTATCCTGTCTATATAACATGTCTATTACAATTGTTAGAATTGAAACTTAACTGCGTAGCCTACTTTCCTTAAACCATAGTCGATATTTTATATATTGAAGTATACCTAAGGTCTGTATGTTATGTGGATCACTTTAACAACGTAACTACCTCATAATGCTATGATAATAATGAAGATATTCATGTTTTCTTTATTATGTCATAAAAACATTGTATGAACACTGGATTTCCATTGAATTCTTCATGTTGTAAAAAGAAAAGTATATTCCGTTTTCGTATGATTCTCCATTTTGTAACCAGGAGAACAAAAGAAAAGTATATTCCGTTTTCGTATGATTCTCCATTCTGTAACCAGGAGAACAAAAGAAAAGTATATTCCGTTTTCGTATGATTCTCCATTCTGTAACCAGGAGAACAAAAGAAAAGTATATTCCGTTTTCGTATGATTCTCCATTCTGTAACCAGGAGAAAAAGGGATATCCGATGTTGAATGCTTAAACCTACTTTTCGTGTGTTACTCCACTTTGTAACCCGGAGAACGCGTAGGCTATAGCCTATCTACTTTTTGCATGTTTCATCACTCTGAAAATCCGAAGTAAAAAAGGTATATCCAATGGTTTATGTTTCTCCCCTTAAAGACGTTAGACTAAGTTCCAGTATCGTTCCGAGCTGTAGGATACCACGGAATGTTTAGGAATGTCTATTGTTAAGTACTAGGGGGGCGGCCTATGTGTCCGTATTGGGGTCCGCCCTAGGATAGTAAGTCCATAAATAAGGGGTAAACCAAGTTACGGGACTTCTCTTCTTTCTACACGTTACCCGACGCAGTAATTTGTCATTTGTGGTAGTTAGTATTCGTCTCGTCTGAAAACTCCGGAGGTTCGGAAGTCACACTTCGTGCTCGAGTGATCTCGCACTGTGACCAACTAAGCCTTACGGTGAAGATCCGAGATTAAGGAACGACACCACCGAGGATAGGCTAATACTTTTTTCTCCCTTTTTCCTCTTTTGACTTTTTCTACACCAAGAATTGGATTGAGTTTTTTCTTCTTGCATATTGTAACCAGCAAGCTGTATTGTACTGCATTTTTGCTGTGACTCAAATTGCTTAAGTAAAAGACTATTTTTCACCAACGTCCAGTTCTTTCACCTGTCATTCTGTTGTGGGGGCTTACACATCCAAAGGGTAAGAACCACGGTTTTATTATCTTTCTATATATTTTCTAAGTCTTAGTTTAAGCCTTGAAACTAAGCACCTCTGATAAATAACCTGAGTTTCAGCTGTTTACTGAGACCAAATAATTTACGCGTGAGTTAACTGTCAGGGCCTTGATGTTCCATTGCCTTCTTTTATACTAAAAAACCTGGTTATCCTCTTGGAAGACTTGATCACCTTCCTCTAGACAGTCCGGGGTTTATTTGTATACATAGAAGTCTTAGGTTATTGACATCACAGAGGTCGGCGCGTAACCTAACCTGACAGTAGGTGCCTGGTATTATAGTGTAGCTATAAGATTCGATTGTGGTGGCCAGGTGTATGTGCAGCCAGCTGAGTGCTTATCGTACAGGCCATCCTTTCAACTCCAGGCAACAACACATGGTGTCAGAAGTGGGATATAAACGAACTGTTTATTGATAAGTTGATTGTGTTATTCCTCGAAACACTCCTACAGAAAGTAGGCTAAGTGTAAAGAGTCCGCTACTGCGGGTCCTGATAAGCCGGAACATCGGGAGAGTAGCAGGTGGAGCGTCAGAAAGAAGCTGCACTGGTTGCACTGATAAGATAAGGGGCTTGTTGTGGTGATAACAACAGGGCCATAAAACTGTTTTGAGTGCTGCGTATCCTAGAAAGGTGATACGAGTTGAGGAGGCATTAAAACACAAATATCAGTGACTGTTTGTGCACCTTGGTTTGGTGTGTTGCGTCGTAAGAGGAAACGTTTGAGTAACGTTTTTGGTCTTAGTGTCTGTGGCTATCATCATGGCGGAATATATCGCAGTATTTGTGGCAGCTGACTTAGAGAGTCTCCCAGTAGAAACGAGAAAGGCTTTGGAGCAGTTGCGATTAGATGGTGTTTACCGGCGAGCCTATGAAGTTATGCAAGGGGATTTAACAGCGGCGTCGGACATAATCCAGGTGACCGACATGATACGAGTTGAACGAAGTGTTGTGGCGGTGCGCCTGCCCTTAGTGGAAGCCGAGGAGTCTTGTGTGATATATACTGCTATTATAAAATGGATACAGCTGCAGGCTGCGTTCGCAGAAGCGGAGCATTTAGATATTTTCGCCACAGACCACTATACTACATGGAAACTTCGGGGGACTAATTCAGCTTGCTATAAGAGAAAGCCAGTAGTGCATTTGCTGGAGTTAACTGGTAAGGAAATGAATCCCGAGGGGAGAAACCAATGTAAAGCGGAGGAAGTGAATGCTGTCTTGGACTTGTTATTGGGACATGATGAGCAGCTTAGGGAACGTGTGTTCTCGGGGAGAGGACGTACGTCCTCGGTGGGCACTGAGGTAGACGGGGACGGGTTACGGTCATCGTTAGAACAGCTCCAGCAGCAGGTGACCGACCTAAACCCGAGAGATATGTCTTTGACTCAATACCAAAGCCCGGGAATTGCTGCTGCTGCACCTTCGGCTTTTTTGAGTTGGCCGAGGCAGAACTCAGTACGGCTTCCCTGTCCGCCGGGGCTGTATGCCCCCGCTACTGCTGCTTTGATGGAGATGGGAGCCGTTGGCGGGGCTAAGGCTGATGTGGACAGGGCTCCAGGGGAACCGCTGCGCATGAAAAGCAGTGGAGATGTGCAAAGCATAGGGGGTGCTCGTAGTAAGCAAAGTACATGCAGTTGTTTGCGAATAGATTGTCCGTTATGCAATCCATTGATAGTCCAGAAAGTGGAAGGAGAGGCAGACGTCCCGTTCCGACCCATAGGAGATACGAAACCTTTGGCTTGTAGTACGCCTCGGCCCGATGCACCGGAGCGGGCAGGTTCATTTATGGGCATAGATGAGACTGATTATCGTCCAATTCCCCCATGGATAGCCGCTCGGGCCGATACGCCTGGGGTTAGCGGCCCAGCGCAGCGGGGCCGCCCCACTCATGTGAGTTGGAAGGATGGCTATGAGAGGCAAAGCTCTGGGGGCAATGGCGATGTGTATACTGGCGGTGCGCCAGGGGGTGCCGCTGGAACAGCGGCCGAGATACAGTATCAGCGGGAGTTTCCTCCATTGAAAACGCTTGAGTCTATACGTAATTTGAGGAGTAAACCTGGGGTTGTGTTTGATCCGTCTAAAGCATGGGAACAGTTTAGAGATAATAGATATCCTGTTCCATTGGAAGCATGCGGTAATAGACAAATAGTCGTGCCACAGTTTCCTTCATGGACTGCCCCAGATCCCGCACCGTATTTGCAGCAGGGTGTGGATGAGTTAGTGCCCCACATGAATTATACATGGGGACACGCAGCCAGCCATGTTGGGCTGCCTGAAGTAGAAGTATTAACGCACGTACCGGGTGTTACGCCTAATGCAAAACAGGCATATATCCAAACAGGTTATGATTATATGAAAAATGTGCTCTCCATACAAGCTAACGATGCTTTGAATCGCTTGCATATTACTGCGCCTCCAGTTCCTACTAGTTATCCCTTAATGGCGCCAGCCTATCCTTCCCCGGGGCGCATTTCTCCTTGGGTGCCTCCTTCCCCCGGCTTAGGCCAGGGAAACATGCCGTATGCTCTGTTGCCTATACCGCCAGTACAAGCGACTCCAACTCCCTTTTCTTCTCATAACCCCATTAAAGAAGCTCAGCAGTTACAAAAATGTTTGCCGGCTAGAGAGCCAAAAGAGGATAATAGACAATATATGAAACGAATTGTTCCATTGTTGGCCCATTATCCCAGTTCACCCAAAGCGAAAGATTTGTTAATTTCTATGATTACTGGATTGCCCCCTGCGGCAGGTTTGGGTAGTGATGCGAATCTATCCAGTTTGGCTGGATTTAATGGAAAAGATTACGAGGAGGAATTGTTGAGCCGAGTGTATAACCAAGTTACCTCAGGTAAAATCAGTTTGGTCGTAGCTTTTCGGGAAATACAATCCCAATTGCCACCTGAAAGACATGTTGTGTTTTTGAAAAAACTGGGCAAAATGTTGCCGGGAGGTATGGAGTTGGCTTCTTTGTATCCAGGTATAAGCTCGGAATTGTTAGTAATGAAACTACATGAATACGATGAGAAGACGTTGTTTTTGCAAGAGAAAACAGATAAGATACGAGGCAATGGTCGTGGAAACGGAGACATGTCCAGGTTGTCAGAGTCAGTAACGCGGGGATCTGGCGTTCCTCTGCAACAGAGACCACCTATGCGTATGCAGCCGCGTATTCCATTTAGACCTACTCCTGTGCAGTATAATTTAAGATCAACAAATCAGAGACCCAATCTCCCTATGAGAAATAACGGGCGCACCAATCCGTCTTGGATATCCGCCGAGGAGTGGGCTAAAATGCAGCCCGAGCAGAGACAGCGAGTGCTGGCTTCTCGCAGGCAAACCCCCGTGACTAGATCCTCAACTAGACCATAGGAAACTGGCCGGGGGGTGCTGAAGTGTGTTTCGGAGATGTTATATGAAAAGGAAGGACAATTGTTTTGTGACATAAACAATGACCCATATTTATTTGATAGTGCCGCTGATGTTTCGGTTACTACAGATAAAACAGCATTGCCCCTTGGCCAAAACGTTGTAATCCAAGGTATAACAGGACAGCAACAGATCCTCCCGTTAGTCCAGGTGGCCGGCTTATCGATGGCCAGAGGTCCCGAAAATCTTATTTGTAACAGTGATTTGTGTAAAATGTATCAGGAACGTAAGAACATTAGGTGGCTTAAGGAAATAGACGTGCCAAAGTTAATAGAGGAAAAGGTGCAGGAAAGTGAATTTAGCTTAAAAAATAAAGAGAGATTAACAGCCTGTTTGTTGGCAGCTAACATAGCGTCACATAAAAATGATGTCGGTGAGTTGGGTGAACAGTTCACATGTGAAATAGTGGGTGGTTTGCATACTCCAGTTAGGCAGTATAAATTACCAAAAGAAGCTGAAGATGAATTTGATATAACCATAAGAGAATTGGTACAAAAGGGAGTTTTAAGACAGATTGATAACCCTCCTACTAATTCTCCTATCCAAGCTGTTAGGAAGCCAGATGATACATATCGCTTGGTAGTGAATTATAAAGCTTTGAATCGTAGATCAGTAGCTGATAGACGTTCTATGCTTAATCCTACTGCCACTTTGACACATTTGAAGCCGAAAAAATGGAAAACTTGTTTAGACATGGCAAACGGATTTTATAGTATGCCATTAGGCCAACGAAGTCAGCCGAAAACCGCTTTTACATGGAAAGGTGAAAGCTTATGTTTTCAAAAGTTACCGATGGGATTTATTAATTCTGCTAACCTGTTTCAACATGCTATGAAAACTATATTACAAGATGAAGACGTTGAAGTATACATTGACGATATTTTTCTGTCACATGATACAGAGGACGAACATATGGCAGCTGTCTGTCGAGTTATAGAGACTCTGTCCAAGGCTGGCATGAAATTAGGTCTTAAAAAATCAACTTTGGGAAAGACTAAAGTGTCATATCTAGGCTTTCTTCTAGATGATGAAGTTCGTAAGATGTCTCACACATTAAAGGAGAAGATAGTAGGCATGACATCCCCCCGTTCGACTCGTGAATTGCAGAGCTCACTGGGAGTCCTAGGTTATCTGCGTCATCATGTTCCGACCTACGCTGGTTTGGCTCGCCCCATTTACGCACGCATGGGTGCGTTAGAGAAAGTTTGGGAATGGAATGAAAAAGATCAGGAAAACTTAAATAAATTACGGGAAGCATGTTTGGCTTGTGAGGATTTGGTTACTCGCAAAGAAACTAAGCGTCTTTTGGTAGATTTGGTAATGACTGAGCACGGAGTACAAATGACGTTGCGTAATGAAGGAGATAAGAGTCCTTTTCATTTCTTATCTCGAATCATTGACCGCATAGAAAAGAAATTTCAACCAGAGGAACAATTCTTAGCGGCTATTTGGCATTTCTATCCTAGATTAAAAGATATAGCTATGGGCCAAGAGATAGTGTTTAGGACAGATAGTTTGGTGTTAAAAGAATTGACAAAGACACAAGTAATTGGTTCCAAAGCAACATCCTCTCGGTGGGAGCATTTTGAAAGCTTGTTGTTAGATCCACAGTTGAAATTTCTTACTAAGTTCCCCCCTGTGCCTAAAGTGACAGGTAAATCAGAAACACAACTCCCTTCTATAACTGATATTACAGTGTATACCGATGGTTCAAAAACCAGACGCGACTCCAAAGCTAAATGGGCTTTTGTTGTAAAATCTGGTGACAAACATATACACGAGAGTACGGGATATGTTGAGGGGTCTGCTCAATTGGGAGAGTTACAAGCACTCTTGGAAGCATTGGATTATTGCATACGGAAAAAATATAAGCATGTCCGTGTTGTTACAGATAGTTGGTATGTTTACAGCGGTTTGAAAGACGAATTATCGATATGGGAGGATAATGACTATCAAACTGCACGCCGACAGCCTGTGAAACATGGTGATATATGGAAAGTTATAGCACGTTATTTGACGGAAATAAAGGTGGCTATTGAGCATATTCCATCACATGTCAAAGGACATTCTGTGGATATACATGGTAATGCCCGTGCTGATTGTCTTGCCCGGGCTCGGCGCCTTGTTGTGTTTGGGGATCATGATTGGCCTTCATTGGACGGAGAAAAAA
Source organism: Sardina pilchardus (assembly GCF_963854185.1). Lineage (NCBI taxonomy): Eukaryota > Metazoa > Chordata > Actinopteri > Clupeiformes > Clupeidae > Sardina > Sardina pilchardus. The sequence goes on from NC_085001.1 coordinate 28,220,619, forward strand.
TTGTACCCGAAAAAGAAAAGGAACATTTTTTGGAAAAGTTGCATGTGGCATTAGGTCATCCGGGCTTTCAAGCGACTAAACGCTGGCTTCAACTTAATAAATTCCATGTTGATAAGGCGGAAGATGTTATCAGAACAATCAGGCGGAAATGTCAAGATTGCGCTGAAGCTGGTGGGGCGCGTGCGTATGTTCAGACGGGTAGCCCCAGCATCAAATCAGATCAGCCGTGGGACGTCTGTTCTATGGATATTGCTGGACCGTTAAATCCAAAGACAAAAAAGGGTAATTCATATTTTTTAGTTATAGTTTGTAATGCCACTAGTTATGTTATCTGTGTGCCACTACGGGCTGCAAATGGCAATCAAATTCGTAAAGCAATGGAAGATACCTTCTCGAAGTTGGGGTTGCCTAGAGTTATACGTTCTGATAACGCCACGCATTTCAAGAATAAAACTATAGAAGACTTATGTCAGCAACATGGCATTAGGACTGTTTTCAGTGTTCCTTATAGACCTCAATCTAATGGCATAGCTGAGAGGGCAGTAGGATTGTGCAAAAGATTCATCGCTGCAAACACTAATAATCGAGTATGGGACGAACAGATGATAGAGATGCATGTGTTTCTTAATGATACTATAGGCAAAATCCCTCATTCACAACAGTTACTGGGAAGACGACTACAGCCTATTTTAGATACCCCTCCATCAGATGGGCAGACAACTAATGTCGATCTTACTTCTTTACAGATTGGGGATTCTGTTTGGATTCGCAATCGCGACTGTCGGCAGGTACCTGGTAAGCCTATAGTGCCCAGAGCCTTGGCGACGGATAAAGTAGCTGAAATATTAGGTAATAACACGGTGCGCTTACAGCGAAAGGGCGTTGTCCACGTTACACAGATAACACCTAAAAAATGACTGATAAATGGTGGAATGTTGTTGGCATAAAGGGCTTTTGTCGCATTCGTAGAGGGACGCAAGGTTGTGTATTGTCTACATCTTATGAAGCTTTGGATAGAGCCAAAAAACATTGTTTTCAAAGTTATGGCAGTCTCTTGAGACATCAAAAATGGCAAGCGGGTAATTGTGTCGGTTGTCATTGCTTTGTTTGTAATGTGACTTGGTCTGGTGTTGGGGCTGACAAGCCGAGAGCCGTCCCAGGGCAAATAACATATTTTGGTGACATCCGTGAAGCGGGCCCATGTCAGGCATTGGATGCGATCTTTTGTAAAACTTGTAGACGGACACTTGCTTCCCGTACAAAAATTGTTGTTGAAAAAAGTACACAAACTGAGATAGAAGATGTTCTTTGTGAATGTCAATGGGACGGCTTGAATCTCATCACATGTGTTAATTGTGCTTCTAAGAACAGTCAGGGGTCTTTAACACATGTAACGAGCTGTGATGGTTATCTGTTAAGGAAAGCGTTCGGGCTCGTAAAGCCTTCTGTTAGTTATCCCATTGATCGGGGTGACATTCGACCAGATTTGGCCGCCTGTAGTCAATATATAGAACAAATTCAAGGACATTATCCTGGTGTCCGAATGAGTCAAGAGGCTCAATTGCCTTGGCCCGGAGAACGACAACAACCAGCTTTGATACGAGTAAAAGTTAAAGATGAGTTGATGGCTCAAATCATTTTCGGAACCAAACAGATCATGGAAAACGACATAATGGGACGAGACGTTGTGGAGAGAGAGTTAGATTGGCTGCCAACGAACTGGCAGGGTATTGCCATAGGATTGTTAAATGCAAAGCAAATACCATGGTCGTTGGTGGGAGATGTCCCGAAGGAGGCAGGAGACCGGGATAAAAATAATCGACATAAATACTATTTAACTGAATTGTCTATGTGGGGCGATGACAGGTTAAGACAATATCGGAAGACAGCTACATTAATTTGTGCACCTGAAACCATTAGACGCACTGTTGCTGGGGTGACACGCATTATAACACCTAATATTTGGGACGGTTTATCTCCTGCTCGAATAGCGCAGGTGGGAAGACATGGTGGACCTGCAGCCGAGAATGGCCGGTCCTTAGTATGTGAATTGCATGCGATATACATGGAAGATCAGGGTCTAGCTTCCCTAGCCTTCTCTGTTGAAGAGGAAGCAATGCAAACAGAACTACAGAGTTCTATGTTTCAACACATTCCCCGAAGACGAAGTAAATGGTCCCCGATTCATAGGATACGCCAAGCCTTTAGAAAGAAAGCCCCTAGATCTAGTTAAGTTAACTGTAATGTGTATCAAAAAACATGCATATAATAGTGTCATATACATAGGTTAGATGGTAGTGAATTATGGAAGTTAGTTAATTACAGCTGTGGCCCTGTTGGGTGTTTTATGGTAGGAGACAAGATTCAGTTTACAGCCAGAACAGTCTGGCATTTCTCAGAGTTGGGGTGAGGGTTCCGTTGCCTTCACAAAGGTTAAAAGAAAGAGTTTTGCTTGACCGAGCTTGCTCGGGTGAATGTCCCTTGGTATCATAAAACGGGCAAAAAAGGCCATTATATGTGTCAGTTTTTGGTTGAGATAAAACCGCTTGCGTCCATTTTTGCTGGTTTCCCACGAAGTCGATCTGGCAGTGGTGTGAACCTCTGTTGCGAAAAGATTGTTAGATAAGCAGGGGTCACACAGAACACCACTTGGGTTAGGTTACAAAAGTAAGCTTAACAAATAGCGTGAAAAAGACATGCCGTACAGTCTCTCACAGGTTTAGTCTAATTATATATGTTTTTACTGGTTTTTACAGAATTCTCAATCAAACGTATAATCCCCGCAGTATCAACAATGACATTGAGACGAGGTGCTGAAGGAGCATTGAGTATAACTTTATTTATTTCTATCATTACCTTACTATATTTCATAGGAATAAGTTTGTTAAAAGAGAAATACACCTTAGTGAGCGTTATTGCTGTGAACTTACATACAACGCCAGCTTATTTGCCTTCTTATTGGGCTAGTCAGAGTATCTTTACAGATTGTAATCAAACGTTTATGTCTTACAAATCCTTTGGTCAGAATGTTTCCAGACGGTTAAGCGCTGGTCTGTGGCACTACAGATCAGAGGCCAATTTTCATGAAATACCATGTGCAGCATATGAGCGTATGGTGGAGGACTTATATGGGCGAATGGGTCGAAATCGGACAGATTTGTACTATGATAGTGATACGAAGCAAGCTTGGTTGGAAGGCCGTGTGTGGCATAAAAAGGAAAATGTGACATGTTTACTGGTGGTGTATATGTTGGAAGCCCGATTAATTAAACAATGGAATTGCAGTTTTGAACAAGGACGAAACAATAAGACCTACGTTTATCCTGGTGGCAAAGTTATGTGGCCGAAAAGCAATGGAATGGAGAAAGGGACGCCGTTATTAGTGGACACTTTATATATTGAGCGATGGAATATTCTCGCATTGAGTAATTTGGTTAATCGACAGTTTGTCCCTCGTACAGTGCAGTTGGTAAAAAGTTCTAAATCCAAGCAGGGGGTGCGCGATGGAGTTAAGAGATTGTCTTTAGAAGATAAAGTCAGGGATTCAACGAAACAATACTTCGGTTGGGGATTTCAAGTGAATAAAGCCAGATATCCATTACATTATTCTTTTCCTGTATTAGGCGATTGCAGAATTAAATCCATAGAGTTTGATCAAAAATTGAATAACACACTGCCGTGGTTATCGGTGGACATAGTAGCCCTTTTATATTGGTCTGATGAACTACAGCAACCTGAGTTAACTGATGTATGTGTCTGGTCCAGTCCTTTACCTGCTCCTCAACAACTTGAGGAAAATCAACGCATAGCTCAAGATTTTCGTAAGATAGAAAGTTGTGTAATTACACAGATATATAATAAATTACACGGACAAACTGTAATAACACAAACTGAGGAAGGCATGGGAGAATGGGTTACTGATCTGTGTGCAGAGACACCGGGGGCTGGATTGACTATTTCTAACACAGCTAAATATGCAAGAGTGTATAACTGTACGCCTTTAATGGATATGCAAAGCGCAAAGTTATTTGCGCAACATGTACCGGTTAATGGTCGGCTTGGAGACAATGTTTGGAATAGAGATATCATTTATGGTTTTACTAAGCAACAAACTCATGATTATATCATTCCCTGCTTGAAAGAACAATTTTCTTATTGGGCGAAATATCTTTATGTCGCTACATATTACCAACCGAATTTGCGGACTTTAGAATTGCATAATAAGGATCCTTCTTATGATGGATTATCTCATTATACAGCACGTACTCGGACATCATTGCATGTGTCTGTTGGTGGAGGAATAAATCCCCGTTCTTGGACCATTAAGCATTTTATGATACCCCCCATGTATGTTATCATGCGTAATGAAAGTCAAATGTGGATAGCTTTAGCAGCAGGTAACTATACTTTTCAACAGACGAAGCCTACTTGGGAATATCTATACAGAATTTGGTATAAAGTGCAGAATCACTGGATATTGAACACTCCGCCAGGTGGTCCCGGAGTACGGAATGCTTTGCCCAGCATGTGTCATAATTTGTACCGTCGTTGTACGCAAAAAGAATGGCGTAAAGTGTTGCGAATGACTTTGGGTTATGATAATGTAGGGCCAATAGATGGCAATACGCGACGTAAGCATGGCTCATATATTTTTCCTCCTATTATGCCTCATCCTAAATTGATGAACCTAATATTGAATTGGAAAAGGTTTGTGTGGTGTGAAGGAAAGGCTACTCGCTATTTTAGTTGGTTGGGGAGCCCAACGTTCTCTAATATGACTTGTGCTAGAGCAGATAAAGATTTGACGTGGGAAAAGTATTGGAATGAGGTGGGTGAAGAGATCAAAGTCGTGGTTGATGCAGTTGTTGAAGGGGTAAAAAATGTGGTTGATAATGTTACTGGAGTTGTATCAAGTGTTTGGAAGGGAATAAAATGGCTATTGGACTCTTGGTGGATTATAGCCCTAGCTCTTAGTATAGTCTTTGTTTTAGTCGTATTGATAAAGTTAAGGGGTTGCTACTTAGATATGCAAAATCGGTATGTTATACAAAAAGCGAAAATGCTTCAAGCTTTGCAACAAGCAGATCATGGTACTGAATCATTATGGATGTCTAAGCCTTGAAACTCCCGCCTCTTGAAGGGGCGGAGCTAGAGGCCGCAGGTCCCTAGTTCATAATGTCCACCTGGGCTGAATCCTAATCACTAATCGACAGCTCTCGGTTAACACACAGTGCAGACATGGCTCAAGCGATGATAACTTTCCAGAATGCTTCTCCTATTAGCCCCAATACTTCTTCCGTAGCTGCTCCTCCTGAGACTGAATCCACTGCCCAATACGTAAGTATCTTGCTTTTTTCAAGTATATGGAGTGGATACATACTGATCTCGTGTATGCCTCCAACTCCATATCACTTTTGTCTGATTGTTGTTAATTTGGTGCGTTTAGTGATTATGTTAATTCTGCAAACACATACCACAGTAATTACTTTTGTGTTTGTTAGACTGTTAAAAGATCTATCTTTATTTAAACCCCACGCACCATTAGGGACTTACAATGATTTCAATCAAATTCAGTTAATTGTGGCAATTACAAGTGCGATAGCTACAAGTTTGGGATTACTGAGACAGGTCCTTCATTGGCAGTGTCTCCATCTTATAGCTGTTTATTGTCATGGTTTTCAAGTTACTTTAATAATAATAGCTTATATGGCTTGTATGACGCCTGTCCAAGCCATTTGGGATAAATTAACAAACTCTGAGATACGGCAAATCTTTAAAGAAGATATCTTAAGAGTTACCATATATGGGTTATTGTTATTGGTACTAGAAGTGTGGCATGCTGTCTGGCTTATCCCAGGCCATGCAACTGTTTTAGTTACGGTCATATTCTTAATTAAGTTTTGTAAATGTTATCCTAGGACTTTCACATCTGGAAACATGGCCTTGGACGACTTAAACCCGTGAGGGCACCATACTACGGAGACATAGTCATGTTGCTTTACTCAGCCTGTTCTTTTTGTGAGACGGCTTATCTGTACAATGCCTTCGAGACCATGGTGGGAAAAGTGTGCATCGAGTGTATGCGCGAGAAATCGCTTGAATTGATTCGATATTTCATTCAAGAGTTGAATTTACGGGAAGAGAAGCCTTTATGTCAGCTCATCTACGGAATGATACCCCTCCAAGGCCGTTTAGCTGACATCGTGGGTGATATACCAGGCATCATAATCGCCAACCGTGATGAGATTCTTATTGAAGCCGTTATAAAGCATCCAAGGCCACTAGCATCATGCACCTTGTCCTGTGACTATTCTGCATATTATATTACTACACAGGCCTTTGGAAAGGCTATCCACATATCTGACACCGGAGCACTGGATAAATGTTTGTTTATTTCTTCATGTAGCCCAAAACGTCAGAAGGAGACCAGTCGGGCAGTCCCAGACTCGTCTCTTTCTCCGACACAGCAAATGGATTATCAGGCAATTTGGGACGAAGTTTTGGAAGAGATCGCCCTGGTCCCGAGCCCGTGTGCAGCGATGCGAGATGCCCCCAGAGACAGGTAGTCCTTTTTGTTCGGCTTGCAGCCGCTGCTGACCTGGGCAGACATAACGAAAACACTATCCTTTCATGTGGAGCGTGTCTCTCCGCTAACCCTGAGTGGTGGACCAGGGTGATAGCTACTTTACAGACTTCAGATCCCATGTCACTTGATAGTGTGTATCCAGATAATATATTTGATTTGACCAACACTTCTGTTCTATGTGCGTGGACTCTGTCCCCATATCGACAGATTCCAATTACCTACAGTTATCCAGTGACCCGTGTCGTTTTGATGTGTTTTTATGACTACCAGACTCAAGCCCCTTGGGCTTCTTTGCAATATCACAATGGTGCTAGGATTGGCATAATTTGGGGTCCGGTTTCTTCTACAATTCCCTTTGATCTAGTTTCCCCAGTTTTGAAAAGTTCTCTGCTCCAAACAGGGGGTGACGTGTTTCCTAGACCTCATCCCTATGGAGCAGATTACTTTCCCACAGAGACAAGAGTGAGCCGTCGTTCTCGCAGATTGCGGAGGTCCGCTAGAGAGAGAATATTCCCACACGGTGAAACAACTCCCCTAGCGGTTATGATCCGCCATATTAGAAGAGAGACAGAACAATGCCCATCTATAGTCCCGTTAGCAGCTCTTGAATCAAGTGAACCAGTTTGTGTGGAAAATGAGAGAACGAATGTTGAAGAATGTATGGGATTGTTGAATCATATAACGTTGACAGACTGAATTGAGTAAATGAGAATGTATGTGTCTGAAAGTCATGGAAAAAATGAATGAATGATGTTATGCAAGTTATATACCAGCACCAATAGACACGTTAATACAGCAAAGAATGTACCACACAGTTTGAAGTGCCTTTAATACAGATTTGTTTTCTTTCTTTAATAAAAATGCAACCAATGACGAAATAATGTTTACCGTGCCTGTGATCTAATGAATGTTAAGGTATGCACTGATGATGTTGGAATGTAACCTAACTAAGCATACTTAGACGTGGCCTCGATGTATGTGAAGTATAGATGGCTTATTTTATCCTGTCTATATAACATGTCTATTACAATTGTTAGAATTGAAACTTAACTGCGTAGCCTACTTTCCTTAAACCATAGTCGATATTTTATATATTGAAGTATACCTAAGGTCTGTATGTTATGTGGATCACTTTAACAACGTAACTACCTCATAATGCTATGATAATAATGAAGATATTCATGTTTTCTTTATTATGTCATAAAAACATTGTATGAACACTGGATTTCCATTGAATTCTTCATGTTGTAAAAAGAAAAGTATATTCCGTTTTCGTATGATTCTCCATTTTGTAACCAGGAGAACAAAAGAAAAGTATATTCCGTTTTCGTATGATTCTCCATTCTGTAACCAGGAGAACAAAAGAAAAGTATATTCCGTTTTCGTATGATTCTCCATTCTGTAACCAGGAGAACAAAAGAAAAGTATATTCCGTTTTCGTATGATTCTCCATTCTGTAACCAGGAGAAAAAGGGATATCCGATGTTGAATGCTTAAACCTACTTTTCGTGTGTTACTCCACTTTGTAACCCGGAGAACGCGTATAGCCTATCTACTTTTTGCATGTTTCATCACTCTGAAAATCCGAAGTAAAAAAGGTATATCCAATGGTTTATGTTTCTCCCCTTAAAGACGTTAGACTAAGTTCCAGTATCGTTCCGAGCTGTAGGATACCACGGAATGTTTAGGAATGTCTATTGTTAAGTACTAGGGGGGCGGCCTATGTGTCCGTATTGGGGTCCGCCCTAGGATAGTAAGTCCATAAATAAGGGGTAAACCAAGTTACGGGACTTCTCTTCTTTCTACACGTTACCCGACGCAGTAATTTGTCATTTGTGGTAGTTAGTATTCGTCTCGTCTGAAAACTCCGGAGGTTCGGAAGTCACACTTCGTGCTCGAGTGATCTCGCACTGTGACCAACTAAGCCTTACGGTGAAGATCCGAGATTAAGGAACGACACCACCGAGGATAATACTTTTTTCTCCCTTTTTCCTCTTTTGACTTTTTCTACACCAAGAATTGGATTGAGTTTTTTCTTCTTGCATATTGTAACCAGCAAGCTGTATTGTACTGCATTTTTGCTGTGACTCAAATTGCTTAAGTAAAAGACTATTTTTCACCAACGTCCAGTTCTTTCACCTGTCATTCTGTTGTGGGGGCTTACACATCCAAAGGGTAAGAACCACGGTTTTATTATCTTTCTATATATTTTCTAAGTCTTAGTTTAAGCCTTGAAACTAAGCACCTCTGATAAATAACCTGAGTTTCAGCTGTTTACTGAGACCAAATAATTTACGCGTGAGTTAACTGTCAGGGCCTTGATGTTCCATTGCCTTCTTTTATACTAAAAAACCTGGTTATCCTCTTGGAAGACTTGATCACCTTCCTCTAGACAGTCCGGGGTTTATTTGTATACATAGAAGTCTTAGGTTATTGACATCACAGAGGTCGGCGCGTAACCTAACCTGACAGTAGGTGCCTGGTATTATAGTGTAGCTATAAGATTCGATTGTGGTGGCCAGGTGTATGTGCAGCCAGCTGAGTGCTTATCGTACAGGCCATCCTTTCAACTCCAGGCAACAACACAACATGTATGTGTTGTGCGCGCACACACAAACAAATGCACAAACAGACACACACGTACATACACACAATCATACATATGTACACAAACGTCCACACGCACACTCACACACACAAACACACGTATTCACACGAACAGACACACAATCATGAACATGTGCACATTTACATACACACACACACACACACACACTGTGTCATACTCAAACACAAGTCTGAGTTCATCCTGTTTTCTCTTCTCCTTCATCAGACTCCTGTCACTTCACACTGGATCCAAACACAGCACACAGAACCCTCCATCTGTCTGAGGCGAACAGAAGGGCGGAGAGGAGAAAAGACCTCCACTCATGTCCTGATCATCCAGAGAGATTTGATGTGTGGGAACAGGTGCTGTGTAGAGAGGGTGTGTCTGGACGCTGCTACTGGGAGGTGGAGTGGAGTGGGCAGGGGGTTTCTATAGCAGTCTCATATAAAAGCATCAGCAGGAAAGGAGCGGGTTATCAGTGTGGGTTTGGTTGCAATGATCAGTCCTGGAGGCTGCAGCGCTCCAGCTCCGGCAGCTGCTCTCTCTATCACAATAATAAAGAGACTAAACTCCCTCTAGTGGCCAGCTCCAGAATAGGAGTGTATGTGGATCACAGGGCAGGAACTCTGGCCTTCTACAGCATCTCTGACACAATGACCCTCCTGCACAGAGTCCAGACCACATTCACTCACACACTCTACCCTGGGTTTAGATATATTGGATCATCAGTGAAGCTGTTGTGACTCACACAGCAGGGCAGAGATGCAAAGACTCCAAATACAAATAGATGCTGTTATCACACACACACACACACACGCACGCACACACACACACACACGCACACATAAACACATCCCATCTCATCAGCACACATATAAGCCATTCACATGTAAGGATATCATACAGCATCTGCACCTCTGGACCTCTGCTGGAACACACATCAGCACACCACACATGAACTATTGGGTGGGAAGTGTGTTGATATTTCAGTGTTTCACCCCCTCTGATCCTCTCCCACAGTCCATTTCCTCTCCCTCCTACACTCACTTTTTTAATGAAATAATTCAAATCGCAGGTGGTTGTTCCTGTAGCAGTTATTTCTGAATAAACATGTAATAAAGCATGAACTTGGTGAAAACTGAGATTATATGACAGAGTGCCATCATGGTGCTCTTCTTCCAAAAAACAAATAAACTAAAATTCTTGTGTTCTTCCAAATTGTGCATTTAATTGGCCAGGATTTGAAACGCCTCACTTGCAATATTTATTTTTATCTTGTGAAGTGTTCTGATGTCAGTTGTCAGTCTGTTTTCAAGTCACTTATTGAACTACAGTACATGTATGTATTAAAGCACAAATAAAGTCCATTTTGCTACCTTGGCACATTGCATGGTGGTCACTGAGCCAAGTTGTAGTGGATCAGCTGCAGTGTTGTAGTGGCCATCTACAGGGATGGCACTGGGGTGCCCACGGAGGAGCTAGAGATCAGCTGTGTGTGTAGTCGTCCCCCAGCCTGTTGACGGCCTTTTATAACACACAGATCCCACAGTGATCACTAGAAGAAGATCCCTCATTATGAATGCTGCCCCAGTGTGTGTGTAAAACTATGGACATGCTGTGATGAAGGGCCCCAATATTCCACCATGAAATTGCAAAGGATGCTGATGTTGCACAGGGGTCGCAGATGGTATGTGGGAGGGGTGGGATGTCACGATACAGTATCATCAACATTTTCACAATATATCAATCTCAACATAAAAATAATTTATTTTCGATGACTGCACATGGCACATGACCCCTACACATTACTATTACACATGAGGTGTTCGAGTGTGCTGGACCCGAGGGTGAAAACTGTAGGTGCTACCTGTATGTACTGTAATGATGAAAAACCTTGTGTCAATTTTTTGATGTAATTGAATTTCCTCACAAAAAAGAAAATGCTCATATAATCATATATGTGATCTCACAGGGGTAGATGGCAAATATGAACTCTAAATTACAGTATGTCTATATCAGTGGGCTGAGCTAAAGTAGACATCTGTTATTTATTTATTTTTTTTCAAATGAAATTGTTCATGGCTGTATTGATTTAAAAGCCTAATAATGTGGTGGGTCCACCAGAACTGGGAACAATGGCTGAGTAACAAAAATATTTATATATTACAAGGGTTACAAAGACACACACACACACACACACACACACACACACACACACACACACACACACAGGTATCTGATTGACTACTCCCTTACAGTGTGTGAAAAGTCAGCCATCTCAGGCATGCTGAAATATGGCTTTTATCACGATGCACGAGTGCTGTTCTCATATCTCTACACCCTCACATGAGCTGTGTCTGAATCTCTCTGGGCTGACTGATCATTACTGGATGACCACAGACCTGTGGTGCTTTAACACCAGATGGCTCTTAACACTCCACACTGATCCGAACTGCAGACACTCAAGACTCCTGATACAAAATGACTGACCACTGAGACTCAACTACCGCTGTCCTCAGATTGTATCTTATAACTACACATGATCGCAGTGTGTTGCGTCCACTTCTGGTCATGCTCTAGATATCAATCTGTTCCAACCAGCTTTTCCAGTCTCTCATTGAGACACAGAGGTATCTGATTGGCTACTTCCTCATCCCCACCCTGCCCTACCTGTCCTTCTTGTGAGAGTTCTGATGAAGCAAAACAGAACCAAACCAAACTCAACTTTCACTCTGCTGCAGCTTCTCAGAGTGTGTGCCTGGTGTTGGTGAGAGCTAGAAAATGGCGGAGGCTATTTCTCAGGAGGAAGAGTCTTTCACGTGTCCATTGTGTCTTGATCTACTGAACGATCCTGTGACTATTCCCTGTGGACATAACTTCTGTATAAGGTGCATTGAGGGCTGCTGGGATCAGGAGGATCAGAAAGGAGTCTACAGCTGCCCCCTGTGCAAACACACCTTCACTACCAGACCTGTCCTCTATAAAAACTCTCTGATTGCTGAAATGGTGGAGAAATTTAGGAAGACCAAAATCCAAGCTACTACTCACAATTATGCTGGACCTGGAGATGTGGAGTGTGATGTCTGCACTGGAAAAAAACGCAGAGCTGTGAAGTCCTGTTTGGAGTGTCTGGTGTCTTACTGTGAAAGTCACTTCAAAGTTCACAATGAAGCAACCCCAAGAAAACATTCAGTGATTGATGCCACAGGCCAACTACAGGAGATGATATGCACCCATCATAACAAGGTGTTTGAAATATTCTGTCGTACTGATCAGAGTTGTATCTGCTATCTGTGTGTGATGGATGATCATAAAGGCCATGACACAGTTACAGCTGCAGAAGAAATGAACAACAAACAGGTGAGTACTGGAGCTACACTTGTGTCTTAATTTTAAATTGATTTGAAAAGGTGGTATAAAATGCCATATCCTCTGATAAATCTATTAAAATCTCATTGACTTATTCCAATATTTCTTGAGGATTTTCATTTTACAGTGATAAAACACAGTGTGAAACAAAAACGTTGTTATTCTCAGTTTGGAATTCTCAGTGCTTTGAATGGCTGTATAATAACAAGAACATTAAGAAGAACAAGAACATGGCTGATTTTCTTTAGATTATTTTCAGAAGATAACTCACAAACCAGGAAATCATAGCAGATGCAAAATGTTGTAAAATCTATCATTGTGAGTACTGGAGTAATACTATAGTATAGTGAGTTATATACAGTATATACTGTACCGTAGTCTGTATATTACATATTCTGTATGTACAGTAGTCAAATAATTTGTAGTGACTTCTTGAGATGATAAGATCCAGGAAATGAATATCTGCCAGTGCAAGATCCAGTGTTGTCAGTCATACAGTACAGTATGTTTTGTGCAGGCCTATACAATGCATTTATAGGTACTGAGTTATAGTGTAAAGTTCACTGTAAGCGGTCTTACTGACTGGCCTGGAAAATCCAGACCCTGGTAATCTTTCAGATTAAGGGTCTGGCCAAGAATAATGGCCCAATTCAAGGGGCGGCACCAAGCATGCATGTGAAAATCTCACTGCACGCAATTGGGTAACACTACGACCAATGTTTACTCTGACTGATTCCAGACTTTGACGCAATTGGATAGCACTACGACCACTGTTAACTGACTTTGAACATTGCAGCGCTCTTGTCATCAGTTTAGCTCGCCTCTGGCCCGTCTATATCGAATACATCGATTTGGTTGGTCCCGACAATGCAAGGGGTAGAAGTAACATGCATCATTCCTCTTTGCCAGAGTATCTTGAAGACAGAATTCAAAGTGTGCTCTCGCGAGAACTCTGGATTTCCAGGGTGCTTACTGACATGGATTTATGGGTATTTGTAATGGAGCTGATGGTGAAGTGTATGTCTGTTTCCATAAACAGAAGCAGTTGGGGAAGACCCAGAGGAGATTCCAGCAGAGAATCCAGGAGAGAGAGAAGGAGCTGCAGAAGCTGAGGAAGGCTGTGGAGACTCTCAAGGTGAGTACTGAGAAAACTATAGCTGACTGATAGAGATTACAGCTATCAAAGTTATTGCCATTATTGCAGCTGTGATGATATGCCAATGACAAACACACACACACACACACACACACACACACACACACACACACACACACACACACACACACACACACACACACACACACACACAGGTATACGGTAATTTGTCAGAACATTCTCCCTTTTTATACCGTTGCTTAATGATAAGTAAGCTGAATCCATAAGGAATAATAACAGCTCTACAAATGTTATCATAATTATTACAGTTATGTGCTGTTAGCAGATCTGAGATCATTTGTTAGAACAAACCCTGTACCGTAATCATTGTGAAATTGAGGCACATGCTGAAATCAAAATTAATAGCGGGCACACATGCAATACAAAAATTATTAGTATAGTAGTATTAGTGTATATATGAGTATGCTGAGCCTCTGCTGCCATCTCTACAGCACCCCTCTGTCCCTCTGTTTGTCTCCTGCCCTCCTCTTTGTGTGTCTCCTAACAGAGCTCTGCACAGACAGCAGTGGAGGACAGTGAGAGGATCTTCACTGAGATGATCCGCTCCATTGAGAGCAGGCGCTCTGAGGTGACAGAGCTGATCAGAGCTCAGGAGAAGGCTGAGGTGAGTCGTGCTGAAGGACTCCTGAAGAGACTGGAGCAGGAGATTGCTGAGCTGAAGAGGAGAGATGATGAACTGGAGCAGCTTTCACACACAGAGGATCACATCCATTTCCTCAAGGTAACATTGACTGCCCTCCTGAAACTGAAATTACATATAAAGAACAAGACAAAGTATTGTGCTGATAGCTCTCTGTGAAATATGTGACATACTGTTAGTCCAAACACCAACAGTGTGGAATATATAAATATGTGAGCTGTATGATGTGTAATGAGGTAACAAATAGATTGTATTGAGTTTCATACAGTTGCATTTACATGCAGCCTTTGGGGGAAACACGGGACTGAGCATTCAGGTAGCCTGTCAGAGTATGAGTTCATAGCTTCCTATATGAAATATATGACATAGATGTACTGTATGTAACACTGTGTGAAAAATTATCTTAGTGAGCTGTGTGATGTGATATGTGATCAAGAAAAAAATCTGTATGATGTATGATAACAAATGGATTGTATTGATTTACATATAGTATGTAGGCTATATAACATGTAACACACTTAAACACACTAATGCTTAATACAGGCATCCCAAGTCTCCTGGAAGTTCCTGGAGTCTCCTGCATATTATTGCTAGAGGCTCCCTCATGCCCACAAAATGGAAAAAAACTCTAGAATTTAGAGTGAGCGAGATAGCAAATGCGCACACGCGAGACAGAGACTATGCTCCAAATCGCGAGCAAGACAGAGAGCATCCTGATTGGTCTGTTTTGCTAAATCAACCAATCAGTTTTTGGTGTGGGCAGGTTTTTAACTCGTTTCTCTGGAACCGAGAAGTTTAGTGTATCTAGGAACAGGAGATCAAGACAGAGGGAAAGTGACCCCAAAATATATAAAAACATAAGACCCATTGCACATCAGACAACAGGAAAAGTCCTTCAGGATACCTCAAATTACTTTTTTTGGTTTGGGATATCTGTTACACACTACACACACACCAAACAAACCGATTTAACTCATTTTGTCTGCAGCCTTTGGGGAACCAGCTCTGACTAAATACTGTAGTCAGGTGTCATGTCTCACCTTCTCTGTGTTTCTCTCTGCAGAATGTTGTGTGAGCCACTGGTGCAGTATAGTTCCGACTAGCATGGCATTTATAATAAACACTTAACTTTTACATGTTTCTCTGTAGAATATGTCATCATTCCAAGACCTTCCTCACTCTAAAGACTTACCCAGCATGACCTTCAACCAAACTTTCTCTTTTGAGGCTGGTGTTGCGTTGGTCTCTTCACTGAAGGTGGAGTTGGAGGAGAAACTGGGTGGCATCTTCAAGCAGGAAGTGGCCAAGATATCTGCAGCAGGTTGGACAAACTATTTTTATTACACACTGTTATGTTCTAATAGTCATGGATTCATTTGACTCTTTATGTTCTGTGTCTCTCAACAGTGGCACATATTGAGATCATCAAGTCTTCAGAATGTGAGTCTGTCATCATTAAGTTGCATTAGCTTCCCTCCAGAGCTAACAGGCCTGTCACAATTGTAAAACATTTTCCAAAGGGTAGAGCACACATAAAATAATATACATGCAAGATAAGATGGGCTGCTTTGTTGTGTTGATCCTGGGTGAATGAGTGTCTCTGTGTTGGTTCCCAGATACTGATCCTGAAATCCCAGTCAGAAGCACAGACAGGAAGGAGGTGCTGCCACCATACAGTAAGTCTTTCCTGATTCTAACAGCCTAAGGGTACGTTCAGACATACAGTACTGTAGCATCTTTTTCTGACAAAAGAAGTTATCCAGACTACTTTTTCAGTTTGAAAAACTAAATCTGCCAGCGTTCTTGTTTCAAAAAGCAGCCGGACATGTTTTTTTTATTATTATTTTTGCGATAGAGCACTGCGCTATACGCTCTATGATCTTTGGTGATGAGAATTGAGAATTGAGAATAGTTACGTGCTGTAAAGTGCCGTCTGTTTCAGTGTCTGATGTCCAGGCTGTTTTTCCTGAACCAGTAACCAGAGAGAAGCTCTTGCAGTGTAAGTTTGATACACAACCATCCCCCCCCATCACACGCACGCACACATACACACACACACACACACACACACACACACACACCTACATAAGTACAGATACACACACACACGTATGCAGTCACACAAAAAAACATGCATATACACACAAGCACACACACAAACTGTGTATACTCAAACACAAGTCTTAAGTTCATCCTGTTTTCTCTTCTCCATCAGACTCCTGTCACTTCACACTGGATCCAAACACAGCACACGGTAAACTCCATCTTTCTGAGGGGAACAGGAAGGTGGAGTGGATAGCTGAGCTCCAGTCATATCCTGATCATCCAGAGAGATTTGATGGGTATCATCAGGTGCTGTGCAGAGAGGGTGTGTCTGGACGCTGCTACTGGGAGGTGGAGTGGAGTAGGGGGGTTCATATAGCAGTCTCATATAAAAGCATCAACAGGAAAGGAGGGAGTGTTCAGTGTGGGTTTGGTTGCAATAATCAGTCCTGGAGGCTGAAACTCTACAGCTCCAGTTTTTCTTTCAGGTACATTAATAAAGAGACTAAACTCCCTCTAGTGGCTGGCTCCAGAATAGGAGTGTATGTGGATCACAGGGCAGGAACTCTGGCCTTCTACAGCATCACTGACACAATGACCCTCATGCACAGAGTCCAGACAACATTCACTCACACACTCTACCCTGGGTTTAGATCCTAGATCATCAGTGAAGCTGTTGTGACCCATAGACCTCAGATACAGATAGATGCTGGTATCACATCTCCACACACACATATATTGTGATGATATTTCACCCCCTCTGATCCTCTCTCACAATCCATTTCCTCTCCCTCCTGCTCCCCCTAACCCTCCTTCCCCTCCCCCATTTCAGGCCTTTAGTCTAGCTGTGATTGGACATGTAACTGATCGTAGGTTAAATATGAAGCTTATTAGGTTAAGATGACTAGAAGTAAATATGTACAAGTTTCTTCTCAAGATATTAAATATATCTTTATACATATATACATATACAATATACATATATATGATGTATGATGATATGTACAATTCGTAATGCAACTTGACTGACCAAGTCTCAGTCCCAATCTTCATAACTGGCAAAATGCATGATACTGTATGTCCTGGGCCTTATGGTGAATGTTACATATACATTTTGTTTTTAAATAAAAAGCATACATGATCACTTCTGTTCATGGAGGATATGTTATCTTTGTATGTCATATAATCAAGTCCATTATTCATGTGTATTTGTCAGATCATTTAGTGTTATGAATAAAACAGTTGGTCTGGGGTTCACACATACATGCTGCACACACGTGTGTGTGTGTGTGTGAAGCTGCAATCAAAAGGTAAGATCAGTCCTGGAGTCTGGCCCTCTCCGGCTCTGTCTCCTCATTCAGGCACAGTAATGAAGAGACATCTATGAAATCCCTCCTAGCGATCCTGATCGGTTCATTATTTTTTGCTCCCTTGAAGGAGTTTCCATTGCCCTCAATCCCAGACCCTTGTGTGGAGCTCAGCGAAACGCCTCTGGTGGAGCATGGCGGAACTACAAGGATCTGGCGAGAGTCAGGCTAAGGAACTCTGGCCTTCTACAGTATCTCTGACCCTCCTGCACAGAGTCCAGACTACGTTCACTTTACCCCGTGTTTTGGATAAGTCCACGGTCAGCTGTGAAGTTATTGTGACTCACGCACAGACAAAATCCACACACACACACACACACACACACACACACACACACACACACACACACACACACATTCACAGATCACATCTCATCACAAAACGTGCTAAAGCATCACACATGTATTGTTGTATTGTATTATGTACTGTATGTATGTTGTGCATTGTATTATTGACAGCAGGGTGAGGTGCTTTGGTCTGAAGATCATCAGACTGAGGCCATTCCTTCATCTCTGACCCCCAAGCCCTTTTTCTGCATTCACTCACATACCCTGAGTTCCACTTCTGATCAGCAGCTAAATCTGTGACCTCCATACATACAACAACCAGGTGAATATTTCTGCAGGCCCCCAAATAAAATGGATCAAATGCAGGAAACACAATTGAAACACACACACACTCGAGCACGCACACACACACACACACACACACACACACACACACACACACACACACACACACACACACTGTACCTCTGCTGCCACATATTAATGCTTTTTGAAATGATGTCTAAGTTGAGTTGTACCTTGATGACTACAGATTTGTTTGCCCCCAGCCACTCCTGACCTTTGTTACATCATCAGTAACTATCCTCTACATCCTCTACATCCACACACGCACGCACGCACGCACGCACGCACGCACGCACGCACGCACGCACGCACACACACACACACACACACACACACACACACACACACACACACACACACACACACACACACACACACACACACACACACACACACACGCACGCCTATAAAAACACACCATATCTCAACACCTCACGTATTAAACACCACACACATATGGCTCTGACTGCAGCGGGCCCATGAATCTCTGATCTTGAGGACCTCAGTCTGAAGCCTTTCACGCGTCTCTGGACCACAGCGACCATCACAGCATCTGCACCTCTGGATCTTTGCTGTGCTGACACACACACACATCAGCACACCACACATGAGCTATTGGGGGAGAAATGCCTTGATGAGATCACTACATGTGCACTATGATCTGTGCTATGATGCTAATGAGGTTTTATCATAACCCCTGGATGAGACTATATTTACCTCTGCCAAGGAGGTTATGTTTTCATCAGGGTTTGTTTGTTTGTCTGTTTGCTAGTAAGATAACTCAAAAAGCAATGGATGGATTTCGCTGACATTTTCAGGGAAGGTCTGAAATGACCCATGGAAGAAACTATTACATTTTAGGAGTGATCCGTATCACCGTCTGGATTCAGGAGGCGGTTATGTTTTTCGCTTGGCGGTGTAATGGCATGGTATGACCATGTGGTGGCGATATGAATAGTTTAGGTTCAAACATATGACAACCCAGGAAGAACAATTGGCGGAGGTCTGCTCTCTGAGTGCTTTTCTAGTCTGTAATGTAAATCTTCATGAGATTGTACCCAGCCTTTTGTACATGTTGATGCTTTGTTGAACAACCTTGACTGACAACCGTGCATGCAAAATTCATGATTTGGAATAAAATGAAACGTCTGATGGTTTCTTATATGCAATAGTGCTATTGTATGTTCCTACCAGACTGATGGTGGTAGGGCTGTAGGTTAGCGCTTGTGATTGATGTCAAGTTAGGGATAATGGATGACACAGCGTTCGGTTATCAGAAAAATAATGTGCAGTCAAGGTGGTAATGTGGCCTCAAGTCCATAAAGTTGTACCACGAGCCTCGAACCATAAAAAGAGTTGCTGCTGGAAAGCTTACTGAGTGCTGTGCAGCATATCAGGGAATCACATCACCACTAGCTGGCAACCAGTATTATAAAACCAGACGTCTCTGCTGTTAGTTGTGCTGTTCAATCATCAGTGAAGTTATGCTGGAACGCTGCCATACTTTCTCTTGTATTGGGAACACAGCGCACCAGTTAATGTGCACTGTTCAAACTATCGTAACACACTTGTGCTGAAAGCCCCCCTTGCCTGTGCACTGAGAGGAAAAGGGAGGACAGGGGGACACAGTCAGTCACACAGGGGGGCATAACATCAACTATCCCCCAATATAAGTCTCTTCATATCACATCACATCACATTAGATCAGGCCCTTGATTCCCCTTAAATAGAAAAACAATCTCTGCATAGCTGAACCTGCAAAACCAGTTTGATGTTCAGTGTCAGGTATTCTGAAATATGGCTTTTACCAGAACACGAGTGCTTTTCTCATATCTCCACACCCTCATGTGAACGGTGTCTGAATCTCTGTGTGTGATTACAGTCAAATGAAACACACTGGTTTTCTGCTGCCTGGAAATGATTAGATGACCACAGACAAGTGATGCTTTAACACCAGACCAGATGGCTTTTCACACCACCACACTGATCTGAACTGCTGAGATTCAATACTCCTGATACAAAATATCTGACCACTGAGGCTCACTGAGGCTCACTTAGGCTACTGTAACGCTGTCCTTAGATTCCTAACACAGAATATATCTCATAACTACACATGATCACAGTGTGTTGAGTCCACTTCAGTTCATTCATATCAATCTGATCCAACCGCCTTTTCCAGTCTCATACTCCCTCATCCACCCCACCCTGTCCACTTCCTTGTAGTTCTGATGAAGCAAAACAGAAACTCAACTCAACTCTCACTCTGCTGCTGCTTCTCAGAGTGTGTGCTTGGTGTGTGTTTGTGTGAGCTAGAAAATGGCGGAGGCTATTTCTCAGGAGGAAGAGTCTTTCACATGTCCAGTGTGTCTGGAGCAGCTGAAGGACCCAGTGACTATTCACTGTGGACATAACTTCTGTATGAGGTGCATTAAGGGCTGCTGGGATCAGGAGGATCAGAAAGGAGTCTACAGCTGCCCCCTGTGCAAACACACCTTCACTCCCAGACCTGTCCTCTACAAAAACCCTCTGATTGCTGAAATGGTGGAGAAATTTGGGAAGACCAGAATCCAGGCTGCTGCTCCTGCTCAGTGTTCTGCTGGAGCTGGAGATGTGGAGTGTGACGTCTGCACTGGGAGAAAACTCAAAGCTGTGAAGTCCTGTCTGGATTGTCTCCTGTCTTACTGTGGAACTCACCTAAAGGTTCACAATGATATAAACCCAGGAAGGAAACACTCAGTGATTGATGCCACAGGCCAGCTACAGGAGAGGATATGCCCTCGTCATAAGAAGGTGTTTGAAATCTTTTGTCGTACTGATCAGAGTTGTATCTGCTATCTGTGTGTGATGGATGATCATAAAGGCCACGACACAGTCACAGCTGTAGAAGAAATTAACAACAAACAGGTGAGTACTGAAGTTAGACTTGTCTTGTAATTTATTTTGAAAAGTCTTTGCTATAATATGTCTATACAATTACAAGAATATTATACTTCTTAAAGTCTATTTATTTTTTGGAAGACTCTCTCTCTTGTCAGAGAAGACCTGTACCAGGAACTATACTAACTGACATTCTCCAATAATTAAGACCCTGCACAGTAGCCTGGGAAGCCAAACTATACCTGCACAGCATTTTTATAAATCATTATGATTACCTATCAGGCTTCCTTCAGCAGTACCCATCTTCCAGACCTCTGAGGTCTCAAAAGCAAATACTTGTTGGTAAAACCTGCTGCGGTAATTAAACATGGTGAGGCAGCTTTCAGCTGCAATACAAGCAACTCTGGAACCAACCGTTGCCAGTTTGAGACCAAACGGTTCTTAGATGCTCTCTGCTAACTGATCAAATGCAGTTCCTGTTCAACAGAAGCACGTTATCGGTTAACTTTTTTGTCTTTTGTATGTCTTTTAATTATTACGTTTGTTTTATGGAATATATTTGAACTATTTCCCTTTTATGATTCTATTTGCTATGTTTTACTATTATTGGCATTACATGTAAAGCACATGGAAATGTGAAAGGCAGTGAAAAGTCCTGTCCAATATAAATAAACTTGCCTTAAATTGCCTGCATTTGTATCAACAGAAACAGTTGGGGCAGACCCAGGGGAGATTCCAGCAGAGAATCCAGGAGAGAGAGAAGGAGCTGCAGGAGCTGAGGAAGGCTGTGGAGACTCTCAAGGTGAGTACTGACCAGAGGAGAAGACAACAGCTGGTTTCAGCTCTCAAATGTTATCATAATTAATATGCCACCTTGCTCTATTGACAAATCTGCTAGGCCCACATCTAGATTTTAGGTATCAGGTTGCTTGCCAGAACATTTGCTTCATGATACAAATGCTGAATCCATACTAGTGCAGTGCCCATGCAAACAATGTTTTCCAAGAAACTTGTTGCCCAATGACGTTGATGCAGATAGATTAGATTGGTGATGATGTAGAATCTTTTTACTTTATTTGCAAAGAAAAAAAAGTGAAGGGGAAAAGTGTTTGAGTTGCAGCTAATGGCAATATTAAACACATTACATACCCGTGCGTTTTTGCTGTTCTTGGGAAATTATAGCCTAAAGTTAACTGCATGACCATGGCCATATGCCAGTGCCATGAACTCGGAAGTGATGTTTGAATGAATGTTATGCCCATAGCCGATGTCCAGATAGAGTCAAGAGCGGCTGTTTTAAATGCACATTTTAACGGAATGCTACCGACGTGTGTGTCGGCATATTGTTGCAAGTTCAGCAACCTGATCAGGCAACAGCGCTAGGCAATCGCGGTTGTTGATAGCCTATGCAACGTTACGTGACGTTAACAGCCTGCTTACCAACATGGGTGCATATGTGTCGGACTCAGCATGTTTATCCAACATGAACAATTTGCCGACTGTTTCCCGAGCATGCTCGTAGCGTGAATGCATGCTCGTAGCGTAGATGCTCTTAAGGGAGCTGTCCACGTTAAAAGTTCTGAAATATTCCCTACTTTGATGGTGATGTCAGGTGACTGCATGTCACAGCTAGGCTTACCGTCTGAACTTCGGATCATTAAATCAGTAGGCCTACCAAAATAGAAAACCATTGACATCTGCATGTAAGCATCCCAAGTAGGGCCTAGGCTATATACCACACACAGGCAATATATAATTGTTAATATTTAACATTAGATTGTTGCCCCATATTTATGTTTGTTGGAAGATATGTAACAAGGGCCGCATTTCCCAAACACGTTAAGAAGCTCTTAACGCCAAGATCTTCTTTGGAGCGCTCTTAAGAACGCTGTGAAAGAAAAAACGTGTTTCCCAGAGTCGCTCTTAGCTTAAGAAGATCTTTCACTAAGAAGGAAACGTACGATCGAGCTGACCCACTCTTAACAGCCTTCTTAGCGATCAAATGCTCAGTGATCATAGCCTGCCGCTAGGGGCACCTAGATTTCTAGGCTTTAATGATCAAGCTGCGTCAGGGAAATGTATCCTCCACTTTTTTAAACAATAAAACAATTTTCAATGTTGCAATGCACTCGTGGCTGTGGACCACTGGCGCAAGAAACATAGACTTAGAAAAATAATATTGAATTACACGTTTAAGTTTTCAACACATCTGCATATGAGTTAATAGTACTTCACATACAACAAACATCAACAACCCTGTGGCATTCCACGGATATCAAGGAAACAGATGTAATTGAACTAAGAACCTAATCCAATGAGGCTTCACCTGCTACAGTACTCTAGGCGTTGCCAAAGTCCGCGATGTAAAAGTCCGGTTTACATTAATGCATATGCACCCTACTCTATAAGAGAGATGGGATGCGTCTTGCATGAGTTAATATATGAATGGCCTGAGCTAATAAAAAATAGACCTACTGTAGGCTATATTGATAATCACCCTGTTTTATCAGTTAGTTTGAGTTTTTTTTGGCAGACGTAAGGAGCCGCGACCGCACAGCCCAGGCTGCAGAAGTGCCGCAAGGGCGCAGCAAATTATCTTCAGAAACAATACACACACAAACACGCACGCACACACGATACATGCGTAGCCTAATTGCACCTGTAGGTGGGACACGGGGCGCTGTGTGTGACTTGTGCGCTTATAAAGGGGTGGGTGATCGATTTGCCTGGCATCGATTGATTCCGTTTTAGCACCACCGTGGTGAACAGCTCTCGTTAAGAGCTTCTTCAAAAGCTTCTTTGGCTTGATCTTAAGATTCTCCTAAGAAGGCAGTTAAGAACGCGTTTGGGAAACACCCGTATCTTAGCGCTCCTTCATAGCGATTCCTTCTTTGGAGCCTTCTTAACCCTTAGATGCATAGGCTACCAATACCTACACTCTTCCATGAGTGGGGTCAAAAATGACCCCAATTAGAATGCATGCGTTTTTTGCTGCAAACTCAAATAATGTCTTTCATTTTGGTTAAAGATGATGATTTTTATTATATATTTGTCAAAAAAATAATTATTTCATGTTGGACATATTGATGTATCACTGTTTATTAAAATTTTATTACAAATCAGCTTTTAGAAAGGCAAAAAAAGGTAAACATCCTAAAATTATCTCGACATAGGTGAATAGGGTAACATTTTTAACTTAGAGATATCTTCATGAAACTTTACCAGTTGAATATTCATATAAATAGGAGAAAAAAACGTATTGCAAGTTTTCTGTATTTATGTTTAAATATGCTAATTAGGTCATGTCTAATTAAATATGCGCTGATTTGCATATATGTTTTGATGCGAAGAATCTGACCATTGGAAAAAGCCAGGTTGAAAATTATTTTTTTGTAGTGTTAATATATCAAATAAAAAAAACATTTACAGAGGTGATTATGAATATCTTCTTTTGTTATCCAGTAAATCAGAAAATACTGCCAATTGGCTTAAAAAATAGATTTTCGCCCTATTTTTAGGCATACAAAAGTCATACAAATCAGGCCAAAGACGCTATATCAACAAATCCCTCTGTAAATATCGCTTGGTGAATTCTGCTTCACAATGATAGGAAGAGCGGACATCAAAGGATCAAAAAACGACGTCGCTATGAACGCTTGGCCGTCACATTATATGATGATACTTACATTTATGTTGTTGTGTAAAAATAGCCTTCAGGATGGTGAGACTGCTGACATGAGATGTGATAATCAACAGTAAATGTATACCTGACTGCCACAGTTGATAAAAATCAAAAGATCCTAGGGTTAACTTTTGAAATTCCATAGAAAATGCTTGGGGTCATTTTTGACCCCACTTATGCATCTAAGGGTTAAGTCCTTAAGAAAGATCGCGTTTGGGAAACGCGGCCATTGCCTATTAGGCTTCGGCTAGCTTAGTCCTAAATCGTGCCAGTTCTTTGCTAACCCACTTGTGAGAGCACGGTGTGCTGCCTGTGCAATAACATTACTATGGAGGTAGATTTGTATGGAGGTAGATTTGTCTCTTTATTATTCAATCATAAAAAGTGTGCTTCAATCAAAAAATATATCTTCAATAAGAAAAAACATTATCTTCTGTCAAAGAAAACACATTCATTCAAAGAAAAAAGTATTTGAATGCAAAAAAAAATTGAGACTCAAAAACATGTGGGTAGGACATTTGTGTCTTTATTATTCAATAGAAAAAGATGTTGCTTCAAAGAAAAAACCAAATCAAACAAAACCCCAACTTCAATAGAACAAAAAAACAAACTATTTCAGTCATTGAAACAAAATGTTGAATGCCAAAACTATTTGAGACCCAAAGAATTGCATTTGAACCCTTTTTTTCCATGATTGAAAATGTTTTCAATATAATAAAGACACAAATGTCCTACCCATATTATGGCCCAAACAAAAAAAATATTACTTCAATCAAAAAAGCTGCTTTAAACAAAAAAACTTTCACTTCTATCACGAAAAAACATTTTCAATCAAAGAAAAAAGGTGTTCAAAGTCATTTTTTTTAGTTTCATTTTTTTTGCATTCAAATACTTTTTTCTTTGAATGATTGTGTTTTCTTTGACAGAAGAGATTGTTTTTTGATGTTGTTTGATTGAAGATATATTTTTTGATTGAAGCACACTTTTTTATGATTGAATATTAAAGAGACAAATCTACCTCCATAAATTGTGACAGTGAGTAACTGTGCCTCTGCTGCCATCTCTACAGCACACAAAGAACCACTGACACCATGAAACACTTTCAGCTTCACCTCCCTCTGTGTGTCTCCTGCCCTCCTCTTTGTGTGTCTCCTAACAGAGCTCTGCACAGACAGCAGTGGAAGACAGTGAGAGGATCTTCACTGAGATGATCCGCTCCATCGAGAGAAGGCGCTCTGAGGTGACAGAGCTGATCAGAGCTCATGAGAA
Organism: Sardina pilchardus; assembly: GCF_963854185.1. Classification (NCBI taxonomy): domain Eukaryota; kingdom Metazoa; phylum Chordata; class Actinopteri; order Clupeiformes; family Clupeidae; genus Sardina; species Sardina pilchardus. Next base: position 28,246,870 of record NC_085001.1, read on the forward strand.
GACTGAGGTGAGTCGGGCTGAAGGACTCCTGAAGAGACTGGAGCAGGAGATTGCTGAGCTAAAGAGGAGAGATGCTGAACTGGAGCAGCTTTCATACACAGAGGATCACATCCATTTCCTCAAGGTACATTTTATCTGCACTCTCAAAACTGAAATTGAATGTAAAGAATAAGAACGAATATTGAGTGTCTTTCTTTCTGTGAAATATATGACATATACCCAAACAGCAACTGTGGAATACAAATCTGTATGTGGGCTGTATGATGTGTGATGAGGTAAAACATAGATTGTATTGCTTTACATGCAGCATGTACAGTATGTACAATACTTACACACACCAATGCTTAATTACACACAATAAAACAACAGATTGAATCCATTATACTGTACATGCAGCCTTTGGGGAAACAGCCCTGACTGAATATTCAGGTGGCCTGTCTCACCTTTTGTGCGTTTCTCTCTGCAGAATGTTGTGTCAGTCACTGCTGCTCCTTGCAGTACCAACCAGCTTGACATTCATAATCAATTCTCTCAACTTATATATTTTTCTTTGTAGAATATCCCATCATTCCGATACTCTCCTTGCTCTCCCAGCATGACCATCAACCAAAGTGTCTCTTTTGAGGCTGTGAAGAAATCTGTCTCTGCAGTGAAGGTGCAGCTGGAGGAGAAACTGGAAGGCATCTTCAAGCAGGAAGTGGCCAAGATATCTGCAGCAGGTTGGACAAATCTCTAGAATGGATGCAATGATAAACTACTTTTATACGACACTGTTATGTTCAAACAGTTATGGATTCATTTGACTCTGTATGTTCTGTATCTCTCAACAGTGGCACATATCGAGATCCTCCAGTCTTTAGAATGTGAGTCTGTCATTAAATTGCATTCCCATCTTAAGCTGAAAAAAAATATTTCACTGAGATGTTTGCAAGATGTGTTTTGTTTTGTTTTGCTTTGCTGATCCTGGGTGAATGAATGTCTCTGTGGTACTCTGTGTTGGTTCCCAGATACTGATCCTGAACTCCCAATCAGAAAAACAAACAGTAAGGGGATGCTACCACCACAAAGTAAGTTTTTACTCACTGATTCTAACAGCCCCTAAGCCGTTGCATCTGGGGTCAAGCAAAGGAATAATAGTTTCACTGAATGTTTTTATCTCTAAAACCCTATTTCAGATGTCAAACCTAAAAGGCTCGAGTAGGCCTAGAATGTGACATTAAGGCCCTTTAGATGTTTACATTGATCAGTGTACAAAAGTAGAAGCTCATGGAGATCAGAGATAAGAGTTAGAATTCAGCTTTAACTAACAGTTACATTAAAATGCACTCCGAACTATTAGATTACACCCATTACTTCTGCAGTAGTCTTGTGATAATAAACTGATTGTGGTGGAACTGAAAATCCTCTAAACATGCCCCTACCCTCCTAATGAAGATGAGGGACTCGTCAGTGGGAGGTTGGAGGCCTTTCAGATTTAAGCAGCTGGGGACTCATAATGCAGTATAACCTTCTTTATACAATCTGATGTGATTTAAATGAGTGTGCTGTCATCGGTATACAGTATATTCTCTTTATACGCAAATGCAGCTGTTTTATTGGTAGTAAAGTGATATTTTCTGTTTCAGTGTCTGGTGTTTCAGCGTCTGGTGTTTTTCCTGAACCAGTGACCAGAGAGGAGTTCTTGCAGTGTAAGTTGGACACACACACACACACACACACACACACACACACACAGACACACAGACACACACACACACACACACACACACACACACACACACACACACACACACACACACACACACACACACACACAGTAACCAAAATGATCATGGTTATCAGCATTATTGGGACATGATTAAAATCCCTTGTACGGCCAAATTCCTTGTATATACTTGGCCAAGAAGCCTGATTTACAAATGTACACAGACCACACACACACACACACACACACACACACACACACACACACACACACACACACACACACACACACACACACACACACACACACACACACACACACACACACCAATCATACTGAATTATACACATGTACACATGTACACACACACACACACATTCACATGTACACGTACACACACACAATCATACACATGTACATACACTTGTGCACATTTACATGTACACACACACCCACGGTGTAATACTCAAATACAAGTCTAAGTTCATCCTGTTTTCTCGTCTCCTTCATCAGACTCCGTTCACTTCACACTGGATCCAAACAGAGCACACAGAAACCTCCATCTGTCTGAGGGGAACAGGAGGGTTGGAGTGCAGAGCTGAGCTCCAGTCATGTCCTGATCATCCAGAGAGATTTGATGGGTGGGAACAGGTGCTGTGTAGAGAGGGTGTGTCTGGACGCTGCTACTGGGAGGTGGAGTGGAGTGGGTGGGTTTCTATAGCAGTCTCATATAAAAGCATCAGCAGGAAAGGACGGGGTTATGAGTGTGTGTTTGGACTTAATGATCAGTCCTGGAGTCTGTGCCGCTCCATCTTAGGCAGATTCTCTTTCTATTACAACAATGAAGAGACTAAACTCCCTCTAGTGGCCAGCTCCAGAATAGGAGTGTATGTGGATCACAGGGCAGGAACTCTGGCCTTCTACAGCATCACTGACACAATGACCCTCCTGCACAGAGTCCAGACCACATTCTCTCACACACTCTATCCTGGGTTTAGATGTGTTTCTATTTGCTCATCAGTGAAGCTGTTGTGACCCACACAGCAGGGCAGAGATGCAAAGACTCCAGATACAAATAGATGCTGTTAACACACACACACACACACACACACACACACACACACACACACACACACACACACACACACACACACACACACACACATCCAATCTCATCAGCACACATATAAGCCACCATTCACATGTAAGGATATCATACAGCATCTGCACCTCTGGACCTCTGCTGGAACACACATCAGCACACCACACATGCACTATTGGGTGGGAAGTATGTTGATATTTCAGTGTTTCACCCCCTCTGATCCTCTCCCACAATCCATTTCCTCTCCCTCCTACACTCACTTCTTAAATGAAATAATTCAAATCAGGTGGTTGCTCCTGTAGCAGTTATTTCTGAATATACATGTAATAAAGCATGAAAATGGTGAAAACTGGGTGTCATCATGGTGCTTTCTTCCAAAAGATTAGAGTGAAATCATTGTATTCTTCCAAATGGTGCATTCAACCTCATTTGCAATATCTGAAATATTTGCAATATTTGAAATATTTTCATAAATAGTGTTCTGATGTCTGTTTCAGGTCACTTATGGAACTGCAGTAGGCTACATGTATCAAAGCACAAATAAAGTACATTTGGCTACCTTGGAACCATTGCATGGTTATCACTGAGCCCAGTTGTAGTGGATCAGCTGCAGTGTTGTAGTGGCCATCTACAGGGATGGCACTGGGGTGCCCACGGAGGAGCTAGAGATCAGCTGTGTGTGTAGCCGTTCCCCAGCCTGATAACTGCCTTTTATAACACACAGATCCCACAGTGATCACCAGAAGATCCCTTGTTATGAATGCTGCCCCAGTGTGTGTGCATATACTGCCACCTTGTGGTGTTTGTAGCCGTTCCCCAGCCTGAGCAGTGGGCTTTCATAACACACAGATCTCACAGTAATCACCAGAAGATCCCTAGTTTTGAATGCTGCCCTAGTGTGTGTGCATATACTGCCACCTCATGGTGAAAAATGATGGACATGCTGGGATGAAGGGCCCCAATAATCCCCCATGAAAACTGAAAAGGATGCTGATGTTGCATAGGGGTGGGAGATGGTTTGTGGGAGGGGTGGGATGTCACGATACAGTATCATCACTATCTTCACAATATATCAATGTTGGTGTTTTATATGCAAAATAGCTAATAAATGTTAATGGAGAATTCCAGTGATTTTTCACATACCATAGATATCTGTTTCTCAAGGTCTGGCTGCAACAACTTGAGCTAGAACTGACTGTTTGGATTGTTCAGATCATGGATGACATGGAATTCTGTTATCAGAAAAAAATACACGTTTGAGGTGGTAATGCGACCCCAAGCACATTAAATATCATTTAAACTATCTGAGTTGAATTGTATTCCAACCAACTGAACAACAGTTTCAGTAGCAGAATATTTAGTGTTATTTTGTGTGTTAAAATAAAGAGTTGCTGCTGAAAAACTTACTGAGAGCTGTGCACTGTGCAGCATATCAGGGAATCACATCACCACTAGCTGGTCATCAGTACTATGAAACCAGATGTGTCTGCTGTTAGTTGTGCTGTTCTATCATCAGTAAAGTTATTCTGGAACACTGCATAGCCTACTTTCTACTGTAAATCTCTTCATATCACATCACATTAGATTAGTTTGTGTTACTAAACCATGGCCTTGATTCCCCTCATATACAAAACAATCTGTTAATAGATGAACCTGCAAAACTGGTTTGATGTACTGTGTCTGAAAAGCCAGCCATCTGAGGCATGCTGAAACACAACTTTTACCAGAACACACCAGTGCTGTTCTCATATCTCCACACCCTCACAGGAGCTGTGTCTGAATCTCTTTCTGCTGTCTCTGAGTGATTACAGTCAAATGAAACACACTGGTCTGTTGCCTGGTCCTTACTGGATGACCACAGACCAGTGGTGCTTTAACACCAGACCAAATGGCTCTTAACACACCAGATTTATCTGAACTGCAGACTCAAGACTCCTGATACGAAACAGCTGACCATGGGGAGCTGTCCTTAGATTCTTAACACAGAATATACAGTATCTTGTACAGTAACTACACATGATAACAGTGTGTAGAGTCCACTTCATGCTCACTTCATGCTCAAAATATCAATCGGATTCAACCCCTTTTTCCAGTCTCTGACTCAGACACACAGGAATCTGATTGGCTACTCCCTCACCCCCACCCCACCCCTCCCCACCTGTGCATTTCCTGAGAGTTCTGATGAAAACAGAAACTAAACTCAACTCTCACACTGCTGCTGCTTCTCACAGTGTGTGCTTGGTGTGTGTATGAGAGAGCTAGAAAATGGCGGAGGCAATTTCTCAGGAGGAAGAGTCTTTCACATGTCCAGTGTGTCTAGATCTGCTGAAGGACCCTGTGACTATTCCCTGTGGACATACAGTAACTTCTGTATGAGGTGCATTAAGGGCTGATGGGATCAGGAGGATCAGAAAGGAGTCTACAGCTGCCCCCTGTGCAAACACACCTTCACTCCCAGACCTGTCCTCTACAAAACCCCTCTGATTGCTGAAATGGAGAAATGTAAGAAGACCAGAATCCAGGCTGCTACTGCTGGACCTGGAGATGTGGAGTGTGATATCTGCACTGGGAGACAACACAAAGCTGTGAAGTCCTGTTTGGACTGTCTGGTGTCTTACTGTGAAACTCATTTCAAAGCTCACAATGAACTTAATCCAAGAAAACACTCAGTGATCGATGCCACAGGACAGCTACAGGAGAGGATATGCCCTCGTCATAAGAAGGTGTTTGAAATATTTTGTCGAACTGATCAGAGTTTTATCTGCTATCTGTGTACGATGGACGAACATAAAGGCCATGACACAGTCACATTGGTAGCAGAAATGAATGACAAACAGGTGAGTACTGGAGCTACACTTGCGTCTTAATTTTATTGGAAAGGTCTGGCACACACAATGACAAGAACATTATACTTGTAAGTCTACTGGTTTTCTGCAGTTTTCATTAGACAACTCACAAACCAGGAA